>NW_027555847.1:499910357-499990357 GCF_003287225.1 Phascolarctos cinereus
GGGGTGGTCAGGAAAGTATCCATCTCTGGTTTTAAAGAAAGTCCCCCCCCCCACTCGCCCCGCACACGGAGGCGAGTTCCCCACCGCCCTCCTTTTTCCTTTAAGCGAAGGGGTGCAGTTTATTTTAGTCTCAATCGGAGAGGGAAGTTTTTTTAGCTAAGGGTGGTATTTTCTGGGAGTCGCTGGGATGCGGTGGCGGTGAGGTGGGGGAGAGGGGAAGAATTGAAGTTATTGATCTGGTGGCTTGAGTTAGTGGTAGAGCTGGGGCTGTGGTGGAATGTGAAGAACAGTCACGTGTTGGCCGCCTCCTCCTCCTCTTCGTCCTCCTCTTCCTCCTCCTCTTCGGCCTCCTTCACCACCACCGCTTTTTTCAGCCCCCATCTCAGCTGGCTGCCAGGGGCAAGGAAAATCTACAGCGCCGGGGGATGGGGGTTGCTTAGGATAGTGGAGGGGTAGAAGATTGTTGGGGGGTGGAGTGATGGATAAGGAAAAACTAAAGGCAGTGCTTGAGAGCTGGAGAGTTAAGAAGCATAGGAGAGGTGGTTGGGTGAGGGGAGGATATTAAGAAACCAGAGGAGGTGATTGGGGGACAGGCGACCGAAGTAGTAGTGGGGGGGAATCAAACCCTAGGAGGAGGGGAGTACAGGCCCAGGAGGAAAAGGACAAAGGGCGGTTTGTAAGAATGTGGCGGAGCCCGGGAGTGTCCCGGGGAGAGTCCGTGCTGTGGACCCCCCAAGCCGGACCCCCATCCCCATTTAGCCCTCCCCCTTCTTCCCTGTCTAGCCTAGCCCTGGCCCCTCACTACCTCCTCCCTCTTAGCAATGCACTCTGGTCCCCGTGAGTAGCATCCTCTACCTTCTCCACATCACTAAGGGCCACCCCGCAGTCTCTCTCCAATCTCGTGCTCCAAAATAGGCTTAGTTAATGACACGCTGCCTTCCAGCTCTCAGCTGGGGGAAAGGAGATTCCCTTCCTCAACCCCACTCCCTTCTTCCTCTCCCCAACGCCCCCCTGCCCCAGTCTATGTGTATTTATGAACTCTATTAACAGAGACCTCAGCCACACATACAAAGCCTTTTCTTCTCCTGGGAAAGGGACAAGGGTGTGTGTTGTGGGGGGGGAGAAGGGAGGGCTTCTAAGATTTAAATGCTTTCTTTTCCCCCAAGCACATGTGAAGTTGCATAAATATACCAACTGTATGTGTGTGTGTGGGAGGTACATACATATATTTATAGTTGTAACCTACATCCACATGGGCTATACAATTTACGGGAAAATCAAATCAGAAGGCCTGAAAGAATAAAGTGACAAGGAGGGGAAAGTAAGTGTAGAGGCTATGTGTGTGAGACCTTAAATATAAGTGTAACTATAAAGACTGGAGGTTGAATGAGGTAACATGACCTTAAACTCTGCTAAAAGTAACATCTAGAGAAGTCCCAGAAAAAAAAGTTTCCCATTCACTTGGAATAAAAGCACTTTCAGAACGTACTAGATTAATGTATATTGTCAAACCTAGTCAGAAAGGAGATTAACAAAGTCCCTGAAATCTCTCGTAGTAATTTGGGGGCTATCCTGTATTTTAAAATAAAGTTTATGGAAGTTTGCACAATTTGTTATTTGATTTGCAGGTAGCTTCAAAACAGCAACTATGGTCACAGACTGCTCACCTGCCCTTGGAATGAATTCACAATGAAAGTTCTGTTGATTGTGAATACATTTATTTCCTCTGCTTCCTAAAGAGGATTTATTCACATTCACATAGGATTTTATGGGTAGTAAGTGAAGCCTTCAGTTGGCTTTATTTGCAGTGCAAGTCAGACTGGAAAATACGTGTGACTTGGACTTGTGAAGCTTGTAATGCAACTGAACACAAATGCCAAATTGAAACAAGCAAATAGAACGTATTCCTTTATTGCATTGCTGTGTTACTGAAATACCATCCAAATGTCCTTTCTATGACAACATAACATCTATTTTTCAACATTCATGTTATAAATAAAACATTTAAATTAAAAACAAAGATTCAGCTTCCATTTTATGTGTAGGTGCTGTGTATAATAGGGTTCTCCTATACTGTTTGAAGGTCATTACCATCACCCCCCCACCTTGTCACAGTTCCCAAGAGTAAATGGGTTTCAGTTGAAGTTGACTACGCTTTTTTGTTTGTTTAAAAACTATAGACAGATGAAAACAGGATTGTACTGAGAACTACTTGTATTTTTCTGCTTGCTATGCATTCATTTTTGGAAAATACAACTATAAATTAGCAGCCTCAAATGTGTACTAGTGATCTGCACTAATGACTTTGGAGATATAGACTTTCATTCTTGGTGACTCGTTCATAATTCCTAATCTTTTCTTCAGCATCTTAATTTCCTTGTATCTTCCTTTAAAGGTATCTGTTTGTTTTTTTGAGACTCTCAATACTTCTTAGTATATGTTCTGACTAATAGAGTTTGGTTGAAGTGACATGGTCCATTAGAGAGTTAGGGAGAGATGATGTAGACATCTCTTCAGATTATCTTGAAACAGTGTGCTAACAGAACATTTGCAAACTGGCTTTTTAAAAAAAAGGAGTTATGGGCAACACTGTAGTAATTTCAATAGTCATGTAAAGACTACTAATTGAAGTCTTCTATGAAGAACTGATTAGTAGTTTTGCAATTAGGAGATAAGAAATTCCTATCATCTAAAATGAATAGCACTCTTTAAAAAACTATTATGGATCATTTTACAAGAACACTTTAAAAAACACATTTGAAATCATCAAAGCTCATGTGCCTTTTAAAAAATGATTACATTTCCAATATGATTTGTACATAGCTACTCTTACTTTAACAAACAAGGTTTAAAAGATATTTTTGATATGGCTGTCACTTTTGATAACGTAATTTGAAACTTGCATCTCAAGGGAGTACTTACATAAGGCAGGTAAAAACATTAAAACAAAATGTTAAGTTTTGTAGGGTTTTTTATGTTCAGTTAAATGCAGAGAAGTAAGAATCATCAGGGAGAAAATTCCACTAAGAATTTATTTTGTTCTTTTAAATTTAGGATTTTAAAACAGTTCTTCTGTTTGTATTTTTTGAGAGGTGATACTTTTTTTTGGGGGGGGTTGTTAATCTTTGGTGGTTTAGTCTGGCTGTATATCTACCTATAGCTTCAGGCATCCAGATGTCGGAGAGTATCTTCTACTTCATTTTAGTTCCACTTTATCTCTGAAGTTTATTTATAATGCTAGAACCAAGCGTTAAAAACATTGAGATTTCTACTTATGAAAAACTAAAAGAAAATCTTTTATAGCAGGAGAGCTCTCTCTTCCCCTCAACCTATCCCTCTTTGTGACTTCCCTACTCTTTATAGTTCAGATTGAGAAAATGATAAATTAACTGGACAGTTTTTCTATTTTGGTTTGGTCTAAATATGCTGTGCAAAGTACAGAATGGAGGCAGACATCTAGTTGACTAAATGAATATTCAGAGATTAAGGCAAAGATGCTTTTCCCCATGCAGTTGTATTATTTAGATAATTGCTAAATTCTCCTTATCACTTGAAAGTGTAGACACAGTGTTTGAATGTCTTACCTGACTGAAAATAGTTCTGCTGTCAGGTTGTTTTTAGAGACAGAGAATCAGTTGCATCAAATTGGTCAATCGTGACCTATTTTTCTTCTTACTGGCCCTTTATCCCATTTCTTGTGGTGATTCTCTGAAGGAAGCTCTGCTGTCATTTTAGCTGATAAGAAACATTAAATTTTTCTTTCTTCTCAAAAAAGCCATGTAAGGGAGGGGGAACAAAAGGTCAGCTACATAAAGGTGTGACATATTCAGAAAGAGCCAAGTTTTAAAGTTTGGGCAGGGTGGAGGAGAATATTTATTCATTTAAATGGCCAAGTCAAACACCAGGTACAATTAAGACTATCTGGGCCCAAAGGTATTAATAAACTCCTACTAGAGACCTCTGGAGGGGCATTGGGGAAACAAGGGAGAAAGAGAGCCCTAATTGTGTCTTGTTTGACTTGGCTATCGCAGTAGCTAACCCCTTTGTAACTTGGCACATTTTGTAATTATAACACTTGTGGCTGACATGTTTATTCTCATTTGGCTTCCTTTGTACTTAATAAAAGTTTTTTTGTGATAAATAATATATTTGGAAATATAATGAAGTGTCAAAAATCTAGCCATCCAGAGCACATTTTTTTAAAAAAGATATGCTTATTATGAAATTTGAATGATAAAACAAATAGCTTCTAAGGGAATGGTATCTTAAAAGTCAGAAAATCCATCTATTCAGCTGTGTTCTCCATTAAAAATCTCTGGAAGTTGTAGGTGTTAAATAAGCCACTGCAGGGAGCTGGAATAGCCCCACAAATTTAATAGAAACATTGAACTCTGTAGTCCTTATTTAAACACTTTTTTATGTCAACTTAAATTCATTTTCTTATTAGTGTACCAGCAGCCTTTAACAACAACAACAAGATTATTCTAATTTGCCAAGTGTTTTGTATATTCAAGAAGAAAAAAAATAATTTACTTCTGTCTATGGCAATTTTCATTAAACCCTGCTCACACTTTTGGAAAACTGTATTTGTAAGGCAAAACCCTACATTTCTTGCAAAAATCCATGTCTTGCTTTAAGATTGGAGCTGTTATACCTTGAATTAAAGTTTCAATCTGGCTTTATTTTCTTCAACAGATGCATTGATAGCTGTGTGAAATGTGATCGATTTTTATATTAACTGGATTTTAAACCAAGGGTAAAGTTTTATTTTGACATCTAGTGTGTCTTGGATCTATTGTGTGTCAGACAGTAGTAGC
The DNA here is from genome assembly GCF_003287225.1 of Phascolarctos cinereus. Taxonomy (NCBI): domain Eukaryota; kingdom Metazoa; phylum Chordata; class Mammalia; order Diprotodontia; family Phascolarctidae; genus Phascolarctos; species Phascolarctos cinereus. Next base: position 499,915,175 of record NW_027555847.1, read on the forward strand.
TTCTGTATATAATGCTACTCCTGGCTATTGTGGATGCTAACAGGGATGGTTACAGTACAAGATCAGAAATATTATAGCAGTTTATGCATGTTGAACATTTGTACCCCCTTCGGACAGTTGCTGTGTAGTTTTATTTATTTATCAACTAGTTGACTGTTCCTTCCCTCTACCACCACCTCAAAATTATACAGACTAGATGTTGAAGTCATTAAATTGATTATAGTCCAATCAGTAGACAATCCAGCATAAACAAAAACAGCAATTACTGTTGGCATGAATCCCATGAGCTCTAGTCAAAGTTCCAGTACTGATGGTCCGGTGAGTGTTTTCCAAAACTACAAGTTTCAGGATTTCAGCCGCTCTGGCAGCATCTTCTTAAAGGGAAGGAACAAAAATTCATAAGATTCCACTTGGCCCTAAGAGCAAAAACATCTGTTTGATGCATGAGTGGATTGTTGGCTTTTATTTGGCCAGCCAAAAAAGGGCAAAAATTAGGATATTGAACATAAAAGCATACATGAAAAATGAAATTACAAAGGGATTTGAGATTAGCAGGGTTTTTTTTAATAATACAAGCTGTTTATACTTAGTCTTTTTTTGTCATGCCAGATTATTCCCATATCCCTTAAAATCCATTGTAGTAATTCCCATTGACAGCAGTGACGTCTCATGGTGATGACAGAATTTATCAACTTTAGGCTTCCAGTAATTATACTTAGTTCTTTTTACTTGCTTATTTGGGTCCATGTGAGCGTTGTAGACAATTTCTCTTCATCTTACAGTTCGTGCTGTTTTCAAAAGGAAGACTGTGAATGTTGCTTCAGTAAATATCAGTGAAATGCCTCTTACCATACATGGAAATATATTCTTAGAGAAATCTTGAAAGAACTATAATTATTGCTTGAATTTTCTTGTTTTTGTAACCTCACAATGAGGGGAAAGATAGTATTGATATATTAGTATGTTTCAACAAAATCAGTCTAGGATTTTATGAAAGATTTTCTTTTTTTGTTATTGTGTGATGAAAGAGAACATTCATAAAACTGGTTTAATGCTATTAATTCCATTGACAAACATGTATCCTTTAAAATGACTGGATTTAACTGATATGTCTCCTCCATAAACTTTAAGTTGTTTTCAAAGGAAAAAATATCAACAAACTTACAGTATTCTTATCCCATTCAGGAAGAATTATGGATTAAAAGGTTAGTTTCCGTGTAAATACTTTTGTGGAATAATGTTAGAAAATGTTTTTAAATCAAGTAAGATTTTGATATGAGTTCTGAAATCTCAAGCCTAGTCTCTGGTTAAATATTTTCTCAGATGTATTTATGTTGGGTTTTTTTTCCCTTGCTGGTTCCTTTGGTGCTGTCAGAGGTCAAAGTTAGTTCTGTTAGGGGAGGGGGGAATGCAGCTTTCTAATCCCATTTCAATTAAATCTGAAATATGGTCTTGTTTTTTGTTTAGGGAATGTGTGCTGTTCCAGCAAGGAATGCCTATTCCTTGTTTGCTGTAATGAAAGTGTGCCTGTCTGATGTAAAATATGTTGTGCAACAGTATTATTACAAAGCAATTAAAACTTAAACATTAAAGTTAACATTAGTAAATTTAAATTGCTCTGTTATAGTATTAATCAAACAGCATACAGAAAGCTTTTAAATGGCTTAAATAATTATGCAATTCTTGGCATGAAAGCCTGACTCAAGATAAATCTTTGAAAACTAAAGTACAGTAGTAGCTTATATAAAAGAAACTTTAATTTTAGGCATATTGGGCTTTTAGCATGCATCACATTCCACCTCAAGTATGCGTAATTATGCCAGTTTAGTAATTATTAGAGATAAAAGAAATTCAGTAAGATACAAATTCTTTAAAACTTCAGTAGCTTCAGTTTTTGCTTGGATAATGATCAAGCAGTAGTTATCCATATGCCTGGGGACCATGCCACAGTGAAAGAGATGGAGCTGATCTAGGGGGTATCATTATTAGAGTGATACACACTAGAGTTAGCAGTTCTATTGGAGATGCCTAATTTCAGAAGGTTTAAAATTTAATTGTAAATACATCCCCCAGATTCAAATGGGACATATTTGTATAAACTCCCTTTTCTCAGAAGATTCTAACTCCGGAGCTTTTTTTTTTTTTTTAAAGGATGATTAATTAAAGAGGAAACAATTAACTTTGTATATTATTTGCGAACTGTTCAGTACCTTACTGGTACAGATGACAACCCTTCTGCATACCCTAATTGACAGATTCATGAATGGCTGCGGCCAAAAGGATTTCATTACATGGTGGCCAGTGCTGAAATGATGAGTCTGTGCTGACCCTAGTTAGCCAAACTGTTCCTACTATGACAGACAGAGTCAGTGACTGCGCCTGATCTCTACTGCCTTAGCCTTCAGAAACCAAGGTCACCTTCGTACTGCAAGGAGCTCTCAGGGTAAAATTTCAGTATATATCTATATCTAATCTATATCTGTAGATATTTCTCTATATCTATGTTTCTGTATCTGTATCTATATCTGTCTGTCTATGTATCTATCTAATCTATCATCTATCTGTCTGTTTATCTATCTATCTATCTATCTATCTATCTATCTATCTATCTATCTGTCTAATCTATCATCTATCTATCTGTCTGTCTGTCTTCCTGTACCATATGAACAGAAATACATAGCAGCAAGGTGTTGTAGAAAGAGGCCTGACTTCAGAGTCAGGACCTGGGTTCAATTTTCACCTCTTACAAATGCTGCCTGTGAGAGACCCTGAGTAGTTACTTAATGTCTCAGAGCTCTAAACTGGAGTCTAAGACTCTGTTGGAGAGAAGGTGCTGACCTATACTGGTAGAAGGAGTTTTGTTAATGTGAGAATTCCCTATACTAATGAAATCACAGGTCCAGTCTTTATCACTCTAATTGTCTATACTAAGGGAATACTCAGTAGGGCTATGATTTAATCAGAAAAGAAGATGGGGGAGGGAGGGGAGAACCAGGTATAGGAATGCCTTCCACTGAAGGTCCTGGTAACCTATTGGTATCTTATTAGACAGATCCCAGCTAAGGGAAACAGAACTAGTACATTAAGTGAATTTCTTCAGGTCGCAGTCAGTATCAGAGGTGAGATTTGAATCTGGGGTTTTCTGACTCCCACTTCAGCACTTTATCTGCTAAGTTTGTGTTGCCTCTATATTTCTACACTATGTAGGATTTATGAATTTAGAGCTGGAAGGAAACTTAGAGGCCAAGTAGCCCAACCCCCTCAATTTAGAGATAGGAATCTGAGGCCCAGAGATGTTACGTGACTTGCCCTATGTCACTCAGATCCTCAGTGTCAGAGCAAAGATTTAAATGAGTACCTCTCTGACTCCAGATCCAGAGCTTTTGTCACAGGATAACAATAGGTTAAATAAAGTAAATATGAAGTTAATAAAGTAAATGTTAATAATAATAACACTTGTAGAATATAGAAGCACAGAATATAGAAGCACCCTAGAACCTTGTGTGGATAAAGTCCTTTTATAAAATATTGAAAAGTTTCAGTGGCCATTTAGGAAGCTGCCAATGAGGAAAGATATCAGTTATAAAGTCTTATTAGTCAATTTTAGTTCAAATGAAGTATTTGGGAAGACAAAATTATATACATGGCAACATAATAGCCATAGAAAATGTTTTTAGAAACATAGGCACTTTATTCTAAAATAATAGAATATTAGGTCATGCAGGTCGTCTCTTACAACCTCCACATTTTTGGGGGGGAATGGCATTATGTTAATTGTTTTGAATGACCTTTCAATGACAATTATTTAGAATCTCAGGATCATCTATGAGTGATGTCTTTTTGCATGTACATTTTATATATCTTTATCGAAAAGGAAGCACTGAGTCTACAGAAAGCATCATGAATAGGAAGGAAGCAAGCAAGCATTTATTAAGTACCTCTGTGTGCCAGATGTATAGTAGATTGTTGGCTTTTTTAGGCCAGCCCAAAAAGGGCAAAAATTAGGTTGTTGAACAGAAAAGCATGCATGAAAAATGAAATTGCAAAGGGATTTGAGATTAGTAGGTTTGCTATTTTAAATAATGCAAACTGTTAATGCTCTTTTTTTTTTTAATTGTTGTTCATGACAGACTATTCCCATATCTCTTACAATCCATTGTAGCCATTCCCATTGACAGTGTCTGAGGCTGGATTTGAACTCTGGTCTTCCTGACTCTTGGCCCAGCACTCTACTGTGCTGCTTATGTGCCTCTATAGTGTGTTGAAACTATTTTTATGATTAATGTGTTTAAATGAAGTTATGTTCACTTTAAGATTCAGAATGTATATTTTTATAATAGTATAATTTATTTTAATTACATTTTGGTGTTTTGATTGTTCTTCAATATTGAAAAATATAATATTCAGTGAAAAATGAAGAAAAAGGCTTACTTTTGGGAGGGGCTGTCTTTTAATGCGAAAAAATTACTTTGTTTAGTAAATCCAAAAAGTAGCCCATTACTTTTTCATAGGGAAAATAAATAATGAAATCTGGCTATGATGCTACCTACTTAGTGCTATTAATAACCTACAATTAATGTTTTACAAATATGGAATCTAAGATAAGCCTATACCTGTATTTTAGTATTCTGAAACTTATTCTAGTTAATCACAAAAAAGAAGGATGAATAAAATCTAAAAGTTAAAGATTGAATTGCTTCCCTTATTTTCTGCAGTACATATGCACCCATATTTTCTATTAGAATCAGAAATATTTTAACTGAGATGGCATCAGTACTAGTCTATATTCCTTAGAGAAAACATGGAATAATGGAAAGTGTGCCCTAGGATCAAATTCTGCTATTCTAATAACTTAATATTTTTGTCACTAAGGATATTTTTAAATTTTTCTGAGCCTGAGTTACTTTGTCTGTAAAACAGTGATAGTAATAGCTGTAGTACCTACTTTACAGTGTTGTGAGCATCAAATGATCATATAATGCTTTACAAAAATTAAAACACAATGTAATTAGCATTATTACTGACTAAACTACTTACCATAATCATCCAGATTATAACATTGATCCATAAAAATTTAAAAACAGTTTAAAAAATGTGTCACTTTATCAAATACTCAGAATCTCCGAGCTATTGGGAACAATAAGCTTTTAAAATATAGTGCTAGCAAAGAAATCAAAGTCATTTAGGGACAGGATGAGGTACAGATCATCTCTATCAATCTTATCTGCTGCCAGAGTTATCGTAACTATATCTTCTGTGAAACTATAGCAGATAAACATGATACCTTCTGTCAGTTACAGAAAGCAGCTTTTTTTATCCACTTGAGCCTTTGTCCACAGAATATGAAATATAAATTAGTAATAGTGGGATAGTGATTTGTTGCAGGCCATTTCTTTTTGAACTCCATTGAAAGAGATGAGAAGAATGAGATGAATAATGATAATGATGATAATAATAGATGATTAAAAATGAGAATGAGAAAACAATAACTACCATAATGACATTATTCTTTTCTCACTTATGATTGTTTACCTTGAAAATTTCTGATTCTAGCAAACCCAGGGCAAGGGAGATCTCAAGGTCCGTCAAATGGTGGTTTTATCTTATGCTCAGGAATAGGAGGAAGGCATTTTATTTAATTCTCATTTTTTAAAATGTACTGTAGTTAAGACTCCTGGGTAACCAGAATAGGAGCAGCAAAAGGTAAGAAAAAAACCACTGATAGGAGGGAATACACTGGAAATCTTGAATAAATAGAAAGGGGAAAATACACATATAACACACTTAACACTAAATCCTTATGATGTAAATGTGGGGGAAGGGTATATAGTCAAGAATAGTTTAGGTGAATGAACATTGAAGAGGAAAGACTGAAAAGGTGAATATATTTCGAAAACAAAATTGCTACAAAAAAGAGCAGAATGTTCTCTCTTTAAAGAATGACGGTCTATTCTAAAATATATAGAGAATTAAGACAAATTTATAAGAACACAAGCCATTCCCCAATTGATAAATGGTCAAAGGACATGAACAGACAGTTCTCAGATGAAAAAATTAAAGCCATCTATATACATATGAAAAAATGCTCTAAATAGTTATTGATTAGAGAAATGCAAATCAAAACAACTCTGAGGTTTCACATCATAACTGTCAGATTGGCCAACAAGACAAAACAGGAAAATGACAAATGTTGGAGAAGATGTGGGAAAATTGGAACACTAATACAGTGTTGGTGGAGTTGTGAAATGATCCAACCATTTGGAGAACAATTTGGAACTATGCCCAAAGGGCTACAAAAATGTGCATACTCTTTGATCCAGCAATAGCACTTTTAGGGCTATATCCCAAAGAGATCAAACAAATGGGGAAAGGACCCACATGTACAAAAATATTCATAGCAGCTCTTTTTGTGGTGGCAAAGAATGGGAAATTGAGAGGATGCCCATCAATTGGGGAATGGCTGAGCAAGTTGTGGTATGTGAATATAATGGAATACTATTGTGCTATAAGAAATGATGAACAGGCTGACTTCAGAAAAACCTGGAAAGACTTATATGGTCTGATGCTGAGTGAAGTGAGCAGAAGCAAGAGGACTTTGTACACAATAACAGCCACGTTATGCAATGACTAAGATTGTTAAACTGAACCCTTCTCAGCATTACGAGGACCTAAGACATCTCCAGAGGCCTCGGGATGGAAAGTGCTGTCCACATCCAAACAAAGAACTATGGAAGTTGAATCGCTATCACTTATTTTTACCTTCTGTTGAGTTTTGTTTCGTCTTTCTGATGGTTCCTCCTATTGGTTTTAATTTTTACTTACAACTTCACTAGTGTGAAAATATGTTTAATGGGTATGTAAATGTAAAGCCTATATCAGATTGTGCCGTCTTGGAGGGTGGGGGGGAAAAGGGAGAAAAATTTTCAACTCAAAAGCAAGAAAAAAAAAAAAAAAAAAAAAAAAAATAAAAATAAAAAAATTTTCAACTTAAAAGCATATGGAAGTGATTGTTGATAAATCAAAATGAATTAATAAAATTAAAAAAAAAAAGAATGACGGGCTAGAATTAGCTTATCATCAAAAAGTGAACGTTCCAGTCTCAAATATCCCTGCTAATCATAAAGCTATAGAGTTGTGATTCACAACCTTTTGAGAATGATAACACTGATTTTATTGTATACCTTCCCCCTTCTCTAAAACTTTATTAAACAAATTAACTTAAAATTAATTTTAATTTTAAAATAATTTGTGTCACTTTAGTGTGAGAGTAGAAGGGGTCGAGACAGGGGCATCATAAAAATAGATATAGCTGTGAATCACTTGTATAATAACAGCGATAATAACAACATAATGTTAACTAGCATTTGCATAGAGCTTAAAGGTTTGCAACATGATTTACATATGTTATCTAAATTTATATTCAACAGCAATCCCATAAAGGAGATGCTATTACTATCCCCATTTTATGGATTTTACAAAGGAAGCTGAGGCTGAAAGGTTGATTGACTTTCCCAGGGTCACACAGCTAGCAAATGTCTAAGGCAGGATTTAAACTTAGATGTTCCTAACTCTTAAGTCCAGTGCTCTATCCACCATAAAAAACTGGAGGGAATCCATTTTGCTAAATATTCAGGTAAAGAACATTTTCTGTTACTAAATGAAATGGTACTGCTGACCTACAGCTCAGTTTAGAGTTCTTTTTAAAAAAGAAAACAAAGTTTTAAATGGAGACTTTCAACTAACCTTCATGAAAGTTAGGGTTTTTAAGTGTATAACCAAGTAAGGGGCTATGGTCTAGCCTGACTTGCGACCTCTCCTGGTCAGAGGGGCCATTACTGTTGTTGATGGCCATTTCTGTGTTTGGGTGTGAATGAAAGCCCAAATGCATCATTAGCATAAGACCCTGCAAACTCATGTGAATTCTTTAGTGAAAGGCACTTCTCTGTCATAATAGCCATTTTTTTTTATCATCAAAGTTCCCATGAAAATATATCCATGGTGTGTCTCTTTTTAAATTTGTAATGTAATGCTTCTAAGCTTCTAACATAATGCTCATTTTACTTCATCTGCATATGACTTTCCCGTGTACTTCCCATGTTTTGGTTTATGATTATATATGTTTTCTCAGCTCTACTAGATTGTAATATTCCTGAGGGTGAAGATCATCATAGTAACCCTTATAGCTCTTTGAGAACTTCACATTGTACAGGTTAAATATTTAATAGATATTTATTGACTTAATAACACCAGAAATATTGTAACTGTTCAGTAATTCATAGTGAGGACTCCATTGTGAATTGGATGAGTTGATGTTTAAAGGATGCAAAGGGCAAGACATGTTTTCCTTTCTTTAAATTGTGATGGAGATTTTCTGCTGTTATTTTCCAACAAGGGCCTCATTCATGTGGATGTGGTAGCTTAAATGTTCTGAGCTCCGTCTAGGGATTCTGAGTCTTTCTTGGGTACAGAAAAGATTGCTTGGTTTAGACCTCTCAGTGTCTTCTCTATGTACTTTGCCACTTTTAGAGGAGGGCCCAGAACCAATATGCCTTCTTAGGAGTTACCTAGATCTTCAGGTCTGACCTTGGCTAAAAGTGCCCCCAGTGGCAATAGCTGTGGACTAGAAAGGATCCAAGTAAAGCACATCCAAAGTGGTCTTGCAAGAGGAGGCTAGAGCCTTCCTTTGGTTTCACCACTTGGACTGAAGCATCTTTTAGTATCCATCTTTTAGGGATACCCAGAAGGCATTTTGTCTTTAGAGTATTTTGCTAGACTTGGGCCCATTTTGTGTAAATCCATCAACCAAATGCCAGTATTTAGGTATCTTTCAAAAGACTTCCCTCTGTTTTCCAAATCTTTAATGATTTTATTGATCTGCGTTAAACCACTCTTTAGGACTATTTTATATAAAAGACAATGACATTCACCTAAATGAACTCTTAAGATTGGATATTGTGAAAAGATGCCTCATGTATATTACCCTAGTGTATTGAGTTCAATTCAATTTAATTATAAATTGTTAATCCTTTACTATGTTCAAGGGCTGAGATGGGTGCCTGGGATACAGTAATGAACAGTGGCACTATCCCTGTTCCAAGGATCTTATGATTTAATGAAGAGGGACAATACAACATATGTATAATAAGTATGATACAAGGACAGTGTGATTGAGACAAAGAAGAGGTTGGCAAAGGTATATCAGAAATCTGAGGAGGGAGAGGCTCCTTTCATCTGGGGCTGAGGTAGGGAGAAGGGTCAAAAGAGGGAGCAGGACATAGTCGATTTTGTTGGATTTGGGGTCAGAGATTTAAATTCTATCTCTGACATTTTAGTAACTGGGTGACAGTGGCAAATCACTTCCCTACATCATTGGTAAAATGGATAAAATGATATATATAGTAACTACTGGATAGGTTTATTGTAAAGTTCAAATGAAATAATTTATGTAAAATGCCTGTCAAGTTTAAAGTGCTTTAAATAATCAGGAAGCCTCTGGTTATTTGTGTTGTTATTTGTGGAGAAGATACTTGAACAGGTCCGTAAAGAAGGTGAAGAGATTCAACAGATGAGCCCAGAAGAGCAAGCAGTCCATTCCAAACAAAGGCACAGAGATGGGAGAGGGCAGGAAAAAGAACAGGCAGTGGAAATAATCTGAGATATGGAATACATAAAGTAGAAATTCCACGAGACAAGGCTGAACAGGTGGGGTGAAGCCAGTTTATTTGGGTCTTGAATCCCTGAGTAAGGAATTTAAACTTCATTCAAAAGACAATGGGAAGTCCCTAGAAGCTTTCCAACAGAGAAAATGAAGTTCATGATCATAGGGGTAGAGTAGGAACATTAATTAGGCAGAAGTGTGGAGAATGAATTGGAGAAGGCATAAACTGAAGGTAGTAAGGCCAAGTAGGAATCTCAAAGTGAGAAGAATTGAGGGTGATTGAAATAACAGTGGAAAGGAGAGGTTTGGATGTGAATTTATGTAGGTGGAAATGATGGAAGGTGGCAATTAATTAGATGTGATCTCTAGTTCACATTTCCTTTAGCAATAATATCACTGATTCAGTTATTTTAAAAAATATTTACAAGAGCCAATTCTTCCCAATCTTATTAATGTGGGGATATATTATCCTTCTTAAATGCATTCTTTATATTGCTATGTATTAAGTTTTCAGTTATGTATGTGGCATCACTTTCCCCAATTATCTATGTTATTTTGAGGTTTTTAATAATTTTCCTAAATACTAGCTAGTGCACCTAAATTGGCATCATAAGCAAACTTAACAAGTGTCTTTCCTAGTCCATTATCTGTATGGTGATGAAAAGATGTATTAATTAAACAGTAAATGTGTTTATGCATATGGGTTCTTTAAAACACACATACATTGGAGCTTTATAATTCTTTAATAATGATAATAAAATCTTAACAAAATAGACTCACAGAAATGTTAATCTCCTTGAAGATTTTTTCATCCTCCCCATCCCATTATGTCATCGCTACTACTTGGGCAAATAGGAAAATATATGAATGGCTACAGTAAATGAGCTTCCATCTACCTTTTGGCTTCTCTGGCTGTGTGGGACTTCTGGGCCACTCTCCAGGCATGAATCTTTGCTTTGAAGGATCTATGATGTCATGGGTATGGATCCTCTTGCCAATGATGCGAGTTACAACTCCTCCATGCTGTCTCGTCCCATTCAATTCTTATCAATGTTTGCTCGCCCATCCTGAGCTAAGGGATCTAACCAATATAATGGAGGTCTCTTATTCTTTGAGTTTCTCACCTATATCTATATAGTATTTGGGCTTTCTATCTGTTCTCTTTGTTTGCTATATGATGAGTTACTTTATTTTCTGATCATTTCCATGGGCCTTTGGGTTATTTGTACTTTATTCAAAGGCAAATAGAAAAAATTGGGAGAATGTTGGTGTTAAAGGTGTTGTTAGGCTTTTTTGCATTGAGGGGGAGTTAGGGCCATTGAAAATGATATGTAATTCCTTAAATGCAATTCAGTCTAAGCACCTAGAATCCACTCATTTCTTGTCTGAATTTATTTTCCATTAAAAGCATTTGCTGAAAGATAGAATATTGATGGATGAATTCAGTACACAGGTTTGAGTTATATATTTTGACCGGACATAATTTTCATCCCTTTTGTTTTTCTAGTTTGCATGCTTAAATGGATTTATATCATGTGGTTATGGATTTCTCTGGGGCTGGACCCTTGTTAAGTGGTATTTTGTGCAGTATTGAAGCATAAAGTGACCCTAGGCTTTCAAAAACTATGCCAGTGAACCCTTTAAAGGCTGGAAAAGCTTCAGGAGTTGGGGCTTAGTGATAGATTGTGTATCTGTTGTCTAAGGACCAACCTAGTCAAGTGCAAAAAGAATCATCGCCAGGATGCTGGTCACCATATGATCAAAATATTCATTATAGTAGTCTGTGAAATTAACAGAAATGCAATAGAATATTTACTATTGAGGATTTTTTCATGCCTATAGGGTAATTTGTGTAGTAACCTCTGACTTGGCAACAAGTTCTTTGCCCAATAGCATATTTTCTACTCAATAGAAATCCCTTTTATGATTGAGATGAGCATTTCCATTTATAGTTTCTGTGATCCTGGTATTTTGTACATTTGGTCTCCTTTGGGTTCCTTACAGAACCATCATGAAGTTTAGCCTTGCTGTAGCAAATATTCCTATACTGACACACATGGTAATTGGATACAAAATCAGTTAGCCAGTATAGAAATAGCCCACAAAGAAAAATTCTTCTTGAAACCTTGATAAAGGGCATGAAGTAGAGAGAGACGCCAACAAAACTCTGCCTCAGTGCCTCATCGTGATGTAAAGGTATTCTAGTGTTCCCAAAGTTATGCCAAAGGAGAATAAGCTCTGAGTGACTCCACTGTGATTGGAAGATTTGGAATATGATCCTGGCAACTATTTCTGCTTGTTTTAGGATGAGTCCAGATAAATTATTTGTCAATTGAAAAAAAAAAAGGAAGTAATGAAATTAGCCACCCATTTGATCTCTTTCTGCTCCAGTAGTGATGATGGTAGAGTACAGAAAAGGGAACAGAAAAATATAAGAATTGTAGTTTCTTAAACCATTTATAAACATTGGATTAGCTTCTGCTATTCTAGATATTATGTGATCCTTGTCCAATGAAATTAGTGTACATATTACAGGAGGAACTCAATCATATCACAGGATCATTTCATAGAATCACAGACTTAGAATTTGGAGAGACCTTAGCGATCATCTAGTGCAATCTCCTCATTTTACAGATAAGAAAACTGAGGCCTAGAAAGGTTAAGTGACTTACCCAAGATCATGTGGATAATATCAGTCTGGGGGTTATTATTAGAAATTAAACCAGAAAACAAAAATAAGTTGCATATAAATGGCTGGGAGGGGCCATTGAAGCAATTATTGCAACTAAGTCATCAAAAAAAAATCATTTCATTAGAAACTTGGTCATTTCCTATTGCAGTGTTTGCAAAAAAGACTACCATGGAAGTATTTGTAGCTTGTGTGGCAACTTTGCAGAGGATGAAGAGGTAGAGATATTCTATAAAAATTTCAATACAATCTTCCAATTAAATCAACATGTACTTAAATAATTGGGAACTTCAGTGCAAAGGCAGGAATAGGCAAGTACAGTGGAGAATGTTGGAATATGTTGTTCAGGAATAAGGAATGAGATTGGCCAAAGACTTGTATATTACACAAAAGACTCATGCCTATACATCATGAATATATCCTTCAAGAAAATAATTTGAAGGCATTTGAAATTATGAGCAAAAAGTAATAGCACAGAAAATGAAATTAATTATAGTTTAATAGATTGAAAAAGGCTTGATATTGTTGTGGTAGTCATTTCTGAATCATTGTCTATGTATAGGCTACCAATTTGATGTTATAAAGTAAACATTAATACAAAGCTAGAATAAGGAATAAAAAGGAGAAAATAATATGGCATGCAATTCAGCACCTCTAACCAATTTATTTAAGCTAATTATTAATAATAAAAATAGGAGGTAGGAAAAGACCATACAAAAATGTAAGTGATGCAAATCAACTGCCATAATGCAAAGACCAGAAGAATCTAAAAAGTACTTTAGTCATCAGACATTTGTCAATTTAAAATACTTTTCAAATGGAAAGATATGACAGGTGAAGACAACACAGGCTTAGACTATAGACTTGCTTGTAAAATTGTACAGAAAAAAATGGTGTAAGACTCTCAGCAGTATTGTCTTATAAAATAGTGAGAAGCAGTGGAAAGGGGAAAAAACAGTATAGAAAAGTTTGGGAAGAGATCCCACTGAGGACATTTATAAATGAAACTGAAAGAAAGACAAAAAAGAAATGAGAGACAGAAAATATATGTAAAGTTATTTTGAAGACCCTGGTGCCGGGACAGATTGAAGGCAAAAGGAAAAGGGGACGGCAGAAAATGAGACTGGATACATGGTATCATGGAAACACCAAAAATGAACCGGGACAGACTTAGAGAGTTAGTGGAGGATAGAAAGGCCTGGTGTGCTATGGTCCATGTGGTCATGAAGAGTTGGATATGACAGTGACTGAACAACAAAAAAAATTTTGTGTTTTTTTTTAAAGCAAACTCTTTTCAGTGTTAATTAGAGCATGTTTGGACTCTTAACATCACAGATCCAGATGTGCTTGTAGAAGAAAATACAGGAAAAGCAACTGAACTAAATGAAATATGCACAGGAGGAAATCTGTATTGGAAGAAACACATTTTTTAGACTATTGAGGCATTGTTGCTCAAATTATCTGAAGGAGAAAATATACCAAAGGTATACACAAAGTCTCAGACCTTATTACCAAAAAAGAGCTGACCAAAAGAACATCAGTAACTATTAACTCATATGAACCTATTTCCTAGGATCATAGAATCATAGTTTAGAGCTTGAAGGGAGATTAAAAGCCACCTAGTGCAAATTTCCCTTTTCCGGATGAGAAAACTGAGGCCAAAACATGTGAAGTAACATGCCCAAGGCATTAAGTGGTGATGGTAGAAAATTGCAAAGCCTCATATACAAGATCCATGACTATATAGAGTGTTTGGCTTAACTTTCCGTGTAGGAAAGACTGAGTAAGTGGATGAAGAATAAGAATGATTATTGTCCAGTTCATGACAAGCACTTGGATAATAATAATAATAATTAATAATAATAATAATAATAATAATAATGGCTAGCATATTTATAGGCTTGCAAAGCACTTTGCATATGTTATATCATTTTGTCCTCACAACAACCCTGAGATAGGTGCCATTATCATCCCCATTTTACAGATGAGGAAACTAAGACTATGAGAGATTAAGTGACTTGCCCAGGGTCATATAGCTAAGTAAGTGTCTGAAGACAGTTCTCATCTATGTGTGTGTATCTTGAAAATGAATAATGAAGTGAGACTACAATTGAATGGAAGAGTGGATTGAATTGCTTTGAGGCAACTGCAAAGTTCTTTTGTGAGCTCAAGCTTCTCACTGAAACAAATGTCCATATTTTTAATATCATTGTTCTTCTAGTGTTGTATGGCTTTGATTCATGGAGAACTAGTCTATAGAATTACAACAGAAAATTGTCCAAGGGCAACAAGGTGCATTTTGGACATGATCAGGCTGAAACACAGATATGATAATACAGTGGAGAAGTGGTAAAAAAAGAAGATGGCTCATTATGATGCCAAGGGAGACCTGATGACTATCCTGTGTGCTCCAAAGGCAGCTTCTCAAAGTAAGAGAAAGCGAGGAAGTCTCATCCAGCTCCCTCTCTTACTTACCACCTTTGGTTAAGTGTGGATTCCTGTGGCAAAGTTATGGGATCATGTGAACAAAAGTATCCCAGGATTCCAAGGCATGTTTTGGCTGTAATCTGCATAGTTGCAGGAACTGCATTGAGATTACTGACCCACTTAAATACCTCAAATATTTGTTTTTTGCCAAGCCAGGTCTTATGTGTTTTCGGCTCTGTGCAAAAGAATCCATGATAATTGGGGTGATTAATCTAACCTCCATCTTTCACATGAGCTCCAGACCCACATTTCTTGATGAATATCTCTATGTAGTTATTCTATAAACATCTCAAAATTCATAAATCTTAAACAGAGCTCACATTTTTTTCTCATCAATTCACTGCTTCTAACTTTTCTGTTTCTTTCAAGATAGTATCATATTTCCAGTCACTCAGGTCTGCAACCTTACAGTCCTTCTTGATATTTTACTTCCACTCATGGCTTGTATCTAAGCATTTGCCAAGTCTTGCCAATTCTGTCTCATGTCTGATGTAACTTGCATCCCTTTCTTTCCACTCACATGGCCACCATCCCAATTCATGACCTTTTGCCTGGACTATTGCAGTGCCCTTTTAATTGGTCTCCTTGCATTTAGTTTACACTTTGCTCCATTTCAGTTTATCCATCACATGGCTACCAAATAGATACTCCTAAAGCTTAGGTCTGAATGTATCACTCCTCTTCTCAAGAAGCATCATTGATTCTTAATTGTCTCTGTGACAAAATACAAACCCCTTCATTTGGCATTTAAAGCCCTTTATAGTATGGCTCTAACCTATCTTTCCAGGTTGATTACTTATCATGCATTTTACATTTCAGCGTACCAGGCTTACTTGCTATATCTTCTTCATGGCATTCCATCTCACTTTCATGTCTTTGCACAGGTTTTGTCCTCCTTTTCTAGAATCTTTCCTAATCACCTCCTCATCTTAGAATCCTTAGTTCCCTTCAGGGACATGTGCCACATTCTACCAGAGACCTTTCTTGATAA
The DNA here is from genome assembly GCF_003287225.1 of Phascolarctos cinereus. Taxonomy (NCBI): domain Eukaryota; kingdom Metazoa; phylum Chordata; class Mammalia; order Diprotodontia; family Phascolarctidae; genus Phascolarctos; species Phascolarctos cinereus. The sequence goes on from NW_027555847.1 coordinate 499,931,000, forward strand.
CCCTAGATGGTGATGCTTCCTCTACACAAATTATTTGTATATATCTTATATTTAGTTATCTGTGTACATACTGTTTCCTTGCAGCAGAATACAAGCTCCTGGAAGGCAAGTACTGTTTCATTTGTGTCTTTATAGCTCCACCCCACCCAGTGCAATATCCAGAACACAATAAGAAATGCTTGTTGAATTGAATAGAATAGTTGTTTATTGGAGAGAGATGAGTCAAACAAATCATATATAACCATGATGCTTTAATTTGTAATTGTTAATGGGCTTAAATATAAAATAAGCCAAAGGTTTTGGTTTTGTTTTTAAAAAGGAATTAGAGTGGTGGGAGTAGATATGTACACTATGTGTCAATAATATTGTACAGAAAGCAAATTTTCTTAGTGTTCTACATCAGAACAGAGTTATACAGCAAAGGTTGAAGGGGAAGATGGGGGATGGTGCTGCATACTGATTGGTTGTTGGCTATGAGTCTGACCCTTGGTTCATCTTTCCTTTACTTTCATACATTTCATTATATGTTTGAAATTATTTGAAATCCTCCTTTCGTTAATTTGTTGAATATAGTTGATTTCTAAAAGTCTTATGGGGTCTTTTTACTTAAACTACTCTAGTCTTTATCCTTGCCCATTAAAGGAGTCATTGATCTTGATTTCTGTTTTGTTCATGGATTTATCGAGTGACCACTCCCTGCTTGAATGTTATGTAGTTCAGCCTTTCAGTCAACCTACTTCATTTCAGTCCCCCCTCCATACACACACATACCCTACACACCTATATGTACGTGCATATGTACACGAGTGTGTATACATATATACATATACACACATATATACACATATTTATAAACACTATTTTAATCTTTAAGTTTAAATAACTTGTAGCTATCAAACAATTGCATTTTCAAGGTTTTAGACTATGTATGCCTAATCAAATACAATTCAGATTCCTAGTTACATATCAGATTTGTTCCCTTGACCCTCAATTCAACTTTTACGTTTAATGAAATGAGAGTATCATTAATTTTAAAAAGGAATGGTAGGATAATTGGGAAAAGGAATATCACAGGGCTCTGAGACCACTTTTAAAGCACAGAAAGTACTAATGGGCGTGATAGTAACAAAGGAAATTCAACTTTAGGATTAATTACAATTTGTATTTTTAGTTAACGGAATAGAATCCTGTACCTGGAATGAACTTTCCCCTTACCTCCAACTCATAGAGTTCCTCTCTTTAAGATGCAACTCAAGCACCATCTTCTGCATGAAGTCATTCCTAATCCTTCTGCTTAGTACCACTCTCACAAATTACCTGTAGTTAACTGCTTTTTGTGTATATGCATACATACTACATACAAACATACACATATATATTTATTAACTTTATAGTTATGTTATATATATATATATTTATATATATATATAAAAATATGTTAGATTTACTTATTACCTCCCTTATTTGCAAATATGTTATATTTACTTATTGTTTCCCTTTTTTTAAAGTAAGTTCATTGCAAACAGAGATTATTTCATTCTTTGTACTGGTATATCCAATGCCTAGCACAGTGTCTGGAACATGACAGATATTTAATAAATACTTCTTGGTTGATTAATAGGTTTCTTGACTCCATGCCTTTTCATAGACTGTCCCACATGCCTGTATTATCCTCTTCATCCCCACTTTTTTAGAAACCCTAGTTTCTTTCAAAGCTCAGCTGAAATGCTGCTTCTATGAGACATTTCTCCTAAGGTATTAGTGCTCCCTTCCTCAAAATTACCTTGAATATATATTATTATACGTAGATGTGTACACATTGTTTTCTCTGACAGAGTGTAAGCTCCTTGAGGTCAGCAGAGTCTTTTTATTTCAGAATCTCTATCTCCAAGAGCAGTACCCGACTTGTAGTAGAAACTTTAAAAATGCTGGATTTGAAAGGCTATATAGAGAGGGAAAAGGCCTTTCTTCTTCCACATTCTTTATCAAATACAGTTCCTGGAAGCCCAGTCTTTCTTCTGTAGTTTGAAATGTCTGGGATCTTTAGTTTCTTGTTCCCCAAGCATGTAATTACACATAGACGAGAATCTAAAGTGGTCCCATGCTGAAGTATGTCTTCAGAATCTGTCTACAGAATCATGGAGTTTTAGAAGTAGAACGGCCTTCAGCAGCCAATGAGTCATCCCATGCCTTGCAAAGCTCCCTGGCTTGTGCTTTGTCTTGGGCTATTTTCTAATTGCCCTGCACCAAAGTGAAGGAAAGAAGGGAGGAGGGGCAGCTAGGTGGTGCAATGGATAGAGCATCGGCCCTGAAGTCAGGAGGACCTGAGTTCAAATTTGGCTCAAACCAAACACTTGACACTTACTAACTGTGACCATGGGCAAGTCCCTTAACCCCAATTGCCAAAAAAAAAAAAGAAAGAAAGAAAGAAGGGAGGAAATATGGCTTCCCATCACACCCCGGCCCCTTTCACAGAAAGCCACAGAAGAATGCCAAGCATGTTTTTTTCCTAGGATTTCCACAACTCATTTTCCTCAATGTAAGGAAACTTCTGAAAAGAGTTTTCTGGAAAGAAAGTTGTGCTCCCCAAAGGAATGCTAATAATGATGCTGATATACCAAATGAAGGATTTTGACCCTCATTTCCATGTTTGTTTTGCTTTGGGGAATATGTGTTTTTGGAAAAGAGAACAAGAGACCTCAACTATTTCATTCTTTTGAGATGTTTGGTTGGCACCTAGCCTTAGGGTTCTGTTATACTTTCATAGGTCTATTTACCAGGTAGGCATTAAGGCACTAAAAAGTCCTATTTTATTATTGTAATAATTTAATAAATTTTATGTGTTTAGCTCCATTAAACTTTTTGAAAAACTATCCCATCTATTACCTCGTTTGTTCCTCAAAAGAACCACATAAGATAGAAGGTTAAATCACTGTACCCATTTTGTAGAGAGGAAACTGAGGCATAGAGAAGGCAAACAATTACCACAGAATAGCACAGATAGTTAATGGCAAAAGTGGGTTATATAGCCAATCCTCCTGACTCTGGATCAGCCTCAGTTTCTAATCTGACCATTAGTTAATGAAAGAAGCATTATGGCCTTAGAACAGGCAAAATTGTTAGGCAAATAAAGTTTCTATTTAATGATATCAGTCTCCCCTTTTATCCTTTCAGTGGCCTTTCCTCCCAGTTCAAGTTCCAGTGGCCTTTGCCCATTGTCAAAAACTGCTTAGCAGAAAGTACCTACTGTCAGTTATTTGGACCTTAGCTTAAATTTAAATCAGTATGTTACCTCTCCCACGGGTATTTGATTTTTAAGCTTTAGCTCTGATTTTGGAATGAAAGGCTTTGGCTCATCTGTTATTAAAGCGATCTCAGACAAATGGGAGTAGGTGGAGTAGGTGTCTGGGGAATGGGGTGGAAGGAGAAGAACCTCTGTATTTCCCTGGAAATTATATCATACAGTCCATGTCACCTCTCTGGGACTCATTTTGATCAACTGTGAAAACAAAAAATGGTTGGACTATATTTCTTCTAGCTCCAACATTATATGAATAAAGTGGCACTCTGTTCTGTTGTCAGATTAGGCTGGACCTTCTTGTAACCAAAGTGATTCAGCTCCCCAGATGACTTTTCCAACTCATCCTTATGACTTTGAAAAAAAAAAGATTGAATAGTGTTTCAATATTTAAAAGTGCTTCAGTCAACAACTGAGTTGTTCTGGGATAGGTTCTGCACCTTTAGAAGAACAATATGGTATAAAAGGTAACCTTGATCACATGATCTATGTCCTTATCATTATTTTTCTAACTGTGTGCCTGCCAGTACTTTTGCTGTGACTATTCATTGAACTCCCAAGTTGCTATCTGTGCTATTTCCTCTTCCTAGGTTTTGTTGACTGGCTAGAATTAGGAGCCAGGGTAGAGCTTTCCAGACTACAGGGTTGGGAAATCCATTTACTTGAATTTGGTTTGGGTTGCATAGTGGTATGTATAATTTGACTTTTTAAAAAAATGGTACAGAACTTTTTTAAAAAAAACAAAACAAAGCAAAATTCACTTCTACCTAGCTACTTCAGAAAAGCACGTCTTAATTGACGTTATGAATGAGGTAGCATACAAGGTAAAAGAAAAAGAAACTGTTTTAGGAAAAGATTCATTGTTGTTAAGAAGCATGCATATATATGATGACTCTGGGGACGCATGGCTCAGGGGCTGGTAGAACATTTTTGACATCTGTGGTGTAGATGACTCAGAACACAGTTTTACAGTTAATCCAATGGTACAAATGATTAAAAACCACATGTTCTAGAAATCTAGAAAGGTGGTTTAGTAATATGTCTATGCATTCATACATACAAACATACACATAAAATCATACATGTGTATGTGTGAAAATAGAAGAGGCAGAGACAGAGATGGGGGAGAGAGGAAGAGACAGACAAACAGTGAGAGAAGGGGGGAAGATGAGGGAAGGGAAGGAGTGAGTTAGAAAGATAAATTGTTCCTATGGTTTTGAGTTTTGGTCACTTAGATTAATGTAGGATTTCAGGAGGCTTTTTCAAACAGTGTCTATTAGTTGAAGTGTTGGGAATGTTAGTTTTCTCATTTTTTTAAAGGAAGGTGGGGTGAGACATACTCTTCTTTCCCAAATATCAAAAATTTAGATGCAGGTTCCACATTAAAAAAAAAAGATGCATTTGTATGTGTGAGTGTGAGCGCACATGCGTGTATAAGAATATGAAGGGGATTATATTGTTATCTTTAGCAAACAATGTTTTATCCTCCCTCTCAAGTATGTGACTGATTGAACTGTGCACATTTAAAGATTTGGGTAATATAACGTACATCATTCCTCCCCTCACTTTACATAAACAGGCTAGATGGATAAAAGTGAGGTTAGATAGGTGGGAAATACTTTCAGAAAATACTATAAATTTGTATTTACTAAAATAATGGCACACACGTTCACTTTCTGTTCTATCTGGGTAGCTCTGTAAATTGTATATTGATTATGCTAATGGAGCTGGTTTCTTTATTACTTGTCTGCAGATACTCAAACATGCAGATTGAATGCACATTTGGTAAGGTTCTGTAGGAAAAAGTGCATTTTTAAATGCAGTTTGGGAACAGACAGCTAAAACTTCATACTAACTAAACTCACATGGAGGCCTATGGAATAATTTTTGTATTCTAGGAAATGAAAAGTACAATTCAAATATTTTTAAGAGGATGCTATTAGGTTTCTCTTGTTTGTTTCACATTCCTTAAGGAAAGTGTTACAGAAATGTACTAAATCAATAATGATCTATTTTTATAGTTTATTTCGGGATGTGTGGATTTCTTGTTTTGTTTAACAAGCTGAAAAAGCCATAGAAATTCAAGATAGTATGCATTTTAAAATTTATTAACCCAACTAGAGTAGAACAAAATGAATCTTTTTTTCAGTTATGTATAGTTTTATTTTATTGTGTTTTGTACTAGCCCTAAAGCCATAAATCATAGCTTCAGTTCTTTAATTTTTCATTTAATGAAAATATGCATTAGTTTATAAATCTCTTAATTTCCTTCTTTATTTGATATTAAACTGTCTTTAGTCCAAAGAATGTATTTAAGAAAGGGAAAGAAGGAAGGAAGAAAGGGAGGATGGGAGGGAGGGAGGGAGAAAGAAAGAGAAAGAAAGAAAACATCTATCCATAATGGGATATCCATCTTTTTTTAAATGGGCCTTCTAGAAGTAGGCTAACTAAAGACAACTGAGAAAGATGTCTTCTTTTTTAATTGTCTTTACACCTCTTTCCTATATAATTTTGATGACAGTTCCCTTCCCAGTGAAGTGAGATGGTATGGCAAGGAAGTGCAGCTAAAAAGAAATCAAATCAAATCAAATCAATAGCACTTTCTCTATCCTTTGAGAATAAGGATAATTCTAGATTGGATAGAAACTCAGTGTTCACAGTTGGCTTTTTTCTTGGGGGGGAGAGGGATTTTGTGAAACATCCCACAACCTTTAGTTGAGTTCAGCAATTCTTTATTTTTATGACAGATAATAACTCTAGCTATATCTCAGCAGTAAATATATATAACCAGATTCACAGAAGCAACTCTTCTACAATGGGTAACTGAGTTGATTTTCATGAGTGCACATCACTTAAAAAAAATGGAATGTACATATACACAGTAGTATTTTTCTTCTTGATAATTATTAAGGAGCACATTGTATCAGGTAGTGTGTTTAGAAATGCTTCCCCATCCAGTTTTACAAGTTAACCTGTGTTAGGCTCATTCATGGTAATATCACTTAAAGGAGACACAGAAAGTACTTCTACAGGTGGAGCTAAGACAGCTGAACTGTCCCAACATTCTTCTCCAAATAACTTTAAAATTGGAGCAGCTAGGTGGCGCAGTGGATAGAGCACTGGCCCTAGATTCAGGAGGACCTGAGTTCAAATCCGGCCTCAGACACATAACACTTACTAGCTGTGTGACCCTGGGCAAGTCACTTAACCCCATTGCCTAGCCAAAAAAAAAAAACCAACAAAAAAACCCCAAAACAAATAACTTTAAAATAACACATTAAATTGAATTCTAGAGTGGCAGAGCCAACAAAAGCTCAAGGAGACATTCTTCCAAACCAAGACATAAAAGGTCAGAAAGAAAGATCTGTGATATGGAGGAGGAGGCTTATCTGGAGACCACATGAATGAAACACCAGTGGTGGGACTAGGTGGTGGCAACAGAAATAGCAGCTGCTTTGAGAGTTCTCAAGCTGGACACAATCACATCACCTTGGAAAGCTGAAAACTTCTAAAACTCTCAGACCTGGCTCTGAAGACAGGAGTGCACGAAAACCTGAAATTTGAGACAGATCCCCTCCATGACCACAATGGGAACAGAGCCCTAATTAACATAAAGTTCCAAATCAAGAAATAGGGTGGGAAAATGAGCAAACAACAACAATAACAAAGGAACTCGACTATAAAAATCTGCTATAGTGAAAGAGAACATCAAGACACAAACTCAAAAGACAGTGAAATCAAAACAGCTACAAGCAAAATCTCAAAAAAAATGTGAATTAGACACAAGCTCAACAAGAATTCTTAGAAGAGTTAATTTTTTTTATAAAAGCTTAATTTTTTTTATAGAGTGGTAGGGGAAAAATTAGGTAAAGAAATGAAAGCAAAGGAAGATATTTATAAATAGCCAATTAACAGCTTGGTAAAAGAGGTACAAAAATACTGAAGAAAATAACACCTAAAAAACCAAAATTGGCCAAATTGAAAAAGAGGTAAAAAAAATTCACTGATGAAAATAATGCTTTAAAAAACAGAATTGACCAAATAGAAAAAAGAGGTACAAAAGTTCACCAGAGAAAATAATTCCTTAAAAATTAGGATTGTGCAAGTGGAAGCTAATGACTCCACAAGATGTCAAGAAACAGTAAAAAGAGGTCAAAAGGCTGAAAAATAGAAGAAAATGTGGAAAAACAACTGACCTGGCAAATAGATAAAGGAGAGATAACTTCAGAATTATTAAATTACCTGAAAGCCATGATTAATGAAAGCGCCTAGATATCATATTTCAAGAAATTGCCAAGGAAAACTGTGCTGATATCCTAGAACCAGAGGGGAAAATAGAAATTGAAGGAATCTACTGATCCCCACCTGAAAGAGATTCCAAAATGAAAATTATCAGGAATATTATAGCCAAATTCCAGAATTTGCAGGTTGAAGAGAAAAGACTCCAAGCATCCAGAAAGAAATCACTCAAATATCATGGAGCCATAGTCAAGATCACACAAGATTTAACAGCTACCACAGTAAAGGAATGGAAGACTTGGAATATGATATCCTGGAAGACAAAAGAGTTGGGATTACAACCAAGAATAACCTGCCCAGAAAACAGTATGAGCCATCAAGGCAAAAAATGGATATTTAATTAAATAGAGGACTTTCAGGCATTCTTGGTGAAAAGACCAGAGCTGAATAGAAAATCAGACTTTCAAATACAAGAGTCAAGAGCAGCATAAAAAGTTAAATATGAGAGAGAAATTATAACAATCTCAATAAGGTTACACTGTTTATATTCCCACATGAGAAGATAATACTTGTAACTCCTAAGAACTGCATCATTATTAGGACAGTTAGAAAGATTCTACATAGAAAGAGGGTGTAGGAATGATGTAAAAAAATGGATAGGCAAAAAAGATGGATGCCCTGGGAGAAGGAAGAAGGGAGAGGAAGAATGGTGAAAATTATCTTACATAAAAGAGGCATATAAGGAAGAGCTTTTACAGTAGAAGGGAAAATGGCGGGGTGCAACATGAACTTCAGTCACATCTAAATTGGTTGAAAAAGGGGAAAAATATGTATATATATGTAATATATATATACATACATACATATATACATAATCAATTGGTAATAGAAATCTATTTTACCTACTAGAGAAGTAGCAGGAGTAGGGGGATAATTAAAGAGCAGGGGATGATAAAAGGAAAGGCAGATGAAAGAAAGCAGAAAGGAAGGAGGTGATAAAAGGAAAGGAAGATAAACCAGTGTTCAGAATCAAAATAGATTACAGAGGAGAGAAAGAGAGAGAAAGAGAAAGAGAGACGGGGGAATAGGAGGGAGGGAAATGTGCAGTTAATACTCATAACTGAATATAAATGGGATGGACTCACCCATAAAACAGAAGTGGATACCAGAATGGATTGGAAACTAGAATCCAACAATGTGTTATTTGCAAGAAACATACTTAAACAGAGACACATAGAGTTAAAATGAGGGACTGGAGCAGACTTATTACGCATTAGCTGAAATAACAAAGGCAGGGGTAGAAATCATGATCTCAAATAAAGCTAAAGCAAAAATAGTCCTAATTAAAAGGGATAATCAGGGAAATTACATCTTGCTGAAGGGAGTTGTAGACAATGAAGTTATATCAAAACTAAACCTATATACTCCAAATGGCACAGAATCCAGATTCTTAAAGGAAAAGTTAAATGAATTGCAGGAGGAAATAGGAAGTAAAACTATACTTGTGGGGGACCTCAACGTCTCCTTTCAGAGCTAGATAAATCTAATGATATAATAAATAAGAAAGAAGTCAAGGAGATGAATAGAATCTTAGAAAAGTAAGATATGATAAACCTCTGGAAAAAAACTGAATGGGAATAGAAAGGAACATACCTGTTTCCGAGCTGTTTGTGGCACTTCACAAAAATTGACCATGTATCAAGATATAAAAATTTCACAACCAAATGCAGAAAAGTAGAAATATTAAATGTACCCTTTTCAGACCACAGTGAAATAAAATTACATTTAAAAAAGTACTGTGGAGACATAGATTAAAAGTTAGTTGGGATTAAACAATTGAATCCTAAAGAATGAGTTGGTTAAAGAACAAACCACAGAAATAATCAATCATTTCATTAAAGATAATGACAGTGAGACAAAATCCAAAATTTGTGAGATGAAGCCAAAGCAATACTTAGGGGAATTTTGCATCTCTAAATGCAAACATAAATAAAGTCAAAGAACTGGGCATGCAAGTAAAAAAAAAAAACTAGAAAAAGAACAAATTTTTAAAATCCCCAATTAAACACCAGAATGGACATCCTGAAAAATCACAGGAGAGAATAATAAAATTGAATGTTAAAAAAATTGAACTGGTAAACTAGGAGCTGTTTTTATGAAGAAAGACAATAGAATAAATAAACCATTGGTTAATTTGATTAAAAAAAAACAAAACCAAATTACCAGTATCAAAAATGGAAAGGTGAATGCACTACCAATGGAGATGAAATTAAAGCAGTTATTAGGAGTTATTTTATCTAATTACATGTCAGTAAAACGGACAATTTATGTGAAATAGAGGAATATTTACAAAAATGTAAACTGCCCAGATTAATATGGGAAAAGTAGAATATTTAAATAAACCTATCTTAGAAAAGAAATTGAACAAGCCATCAATGTGCTTCCTACAAGAAAATCCCCAGAACCAAATGGATTTACAAGTGGATTCTGCCAAACATTCAAGGAACAATTAATCCCAATAGTATACAAACTATTTGAAAAAATAAATAGGCAAAGAAGGAGTCTTACAAAGTTCTTTTTATGACACAAATATGGTTTTGATACCTAAACTAGAAAGAGTGGAAACAGAGAAAGAAAACTACAGATCAATTTCCTTAATGAGTAGTTATACAAAAAATTTAAATAAAATATTAGTAAGGAGATTGCAGCAATGTATCACAAAGATCATACACTATGACTATCTCTCTTTCGTGCTCTCTCTCTCCCGTCTCTCTTATGTCAGTTCTCCTTGGTTATAGAATGTCGTTAATGAATGTGTGATCTACTACTGCTTTAATTTTTATGAAAAGACAGTAACTAAGTATCTTTAAGTTATTTTTCTCCTTGTATTTAAAATTTCCCTTATTTTTGACTGTTGTGTTTATGTCTGAAATAAGACTCAAGTGACAAAAATCTCTCTCCAGTCAGTGAAAACTTTGATAAATGCCTGCAGGGTCAACCTTTAATCCTTGTGACACAGGTTGTTTGTTTGTTTTTTTAATTTTTATTTTTATTGGCGAGGCAATCAGGGTTAAGAGACTTGCCCCGCATCACACATCTAGTGAGTATCATGTGTCTGAGGTTGGATTTGAACTCAGATCCTCCAGACTCCAGGGCCAGTGCTCTATCCACTATGACATCTAGCTGCCCCCAACACAGGTTTTTTTAAAAATGTTTTTATTTTTACTTTCCAAATTTCCACCACCTTTGTAATCAACATCCTTCGTGATTTGGGGGAAATGGGATAAAGGGTAAATTGGTTGAGGGGAGAAAATAAGAAGAGGAAATGTGGGAATTATGGAATCCTTTAAGTCTGTGATGCAGACTTGTCATTGATTGATTGAAGTAGGTATTTTAACAAGATATCATCTGAATAGTCATCATGATTCATTTAAAAGATTTGCTGGTTTGAGAGAATCATATTGATATCTAACATGTTACTGATATTTAAATTAGGTTCTAATTGTAATGGACAGGAAGAAAGGGCAAAAGAAGAGATATTGGGCAATTTTTTTGGTCTACATTTGTTTTAATTTGACTCTTGTGGTAAAGATAGTGAAAAACTCAATAGATGGTTGAGTAGCTGAAGGTACTTGAGGAAGTTTCAGATTTTAAAAGGAGACTATTTTTGCTTGGCCATAAAAAGCTCTTGTTTCTTTTCTTATCGAGGTTGGTTTCTTCCCACCCATGGTTCCATCTCAGTATAATGCAAGTAGTTCCACTGTAGATCAAGAGCAGTAAGAAATTCACTTTTTGGAATGTGCTCCTTAGATATTCTGCCTCTGTTTCTTTCCTTCTTGGCCTTCAAACGCCAAGATGCACCTTTAGGATGAAAAAATCCCCACAGAAAATTTAAACTTCCTGTAGTTTGGTTCACTGGTTTCCCTGCCTCATATCTTTCTGCACTCTACTATCTTCCACTTGCTGGCAATGTTATTTTTTCTAAAAGCATATATTATACCTCTCAGCTCCAGGAACTCCAGTGGTTCTCTCTAGTATCAATTATAAACTCATCTGTTTGGCATTTAAATCTCTTCATTGCCAAGTCCCTTCTTAGCTTTTCAACCTTACTCACCTCCATGCATTCTACAATCCAGCTTAGAAAATGCTTATTTGCGGGTCCTTGCACATAATGTTCCCTGTTTCCTTTCCATGCCTTTGCACTAAGTCTCAGGCCTGGAATGCTCTTCTCTTTCTCTTCAATCTCCAGGTTTCCCTGGCTTCCTTCAAAACTCAGCCTAAATCCCACCTTCTATAGGAAACTTTTTCTAGTTCTCATACCTGCTGATTCCTTCCCCTTGCAGATTACTTTCATATAGTCTCTATGCTACTCGCATGTAGCTAAATATTACATGTTGTCTTCTCTATTAGAATGTATTCTGCTCGAAAGCATAGACTGTGTGTCTTTGTTGCCTTTCTTTCTGTCTCTAGCCCTTAGCATAGTGTCTGACTTTTGGTGACTGACAATAATGGTATCTTGCTATCTAGGAAGACTAAGAAGGTAGAAAAAGGAGAGAAATTCATGAAAAAAAATTCTTAAAGCAGCAATGTGATATCTAAAATATAATGACATGGTTAGACAGAAAACTTTCCCTAAATGTTTTTCTTCCTTAATACAAGCATCTTTTCTTCACATCAACTGCTTGGTTTCAGTAGGATAGAGAAAAGTCTTAATGCTCTTAATAATTGGTCATCATATATGTTGGGTGGCCATAACTGACCTTCAGGACTGAGTCCGAAGATCAATGATGTTCATTTCAGCTACCCCACCTAACATCTTTGTTTTATTTTGTTCTGTTTTGTTTGTTTACCTTTTCTTGACAGTAGAAGAAAATGAGGCAGAGGACCATCAGGAGGGTGTAGGACAGACGACCACACAGTCTGGTAATGCTGCATTCCTTCATTAGTACCTGCTTGCCATTTTATAATAGTGTGCAATTTATGTTCCCTAAGTGTGTTTTCATCTTATGGGGCTTCAACCTCAAATGTATTTCTAGAGCCGACAAAGGAAAAATGAATAATTCCATACATCATTTTCAGGGTACCAGGAATGCTACCACTCCTGGTTAGACTATCTCCTGAAAAGGAAATTGATATTTTTTTGAAACTCTGAGGTGATATGTTTTTCCTTATTTTTCTAATATGTTAAAGTAAGACCAGCAAAATACATTTGAAAACCCTTAAAGAGGAAGGTCTGATTTAAATAGGCAACAGATTAGTTTGGTTTTTAGGCAAGGGGATTCTAGATATGTCAGCAAAAATTAAAAGACTAGACCTTTGTATAAAATGTGGACCTTTTAAAGTGTACTCTGGGCAGAAATAGTTATAGCTTGCTATGAAGTACTCATGAATGAAAGGATTGTCAATGGGCCATCTACTTCTGGTAGTGACAAAGGGAACTTTCGCATATATGTATAATTCATTGATGTAGCACACATTTTTTGAGTTCCTACTATATGCTAAGTGCTAAATTGTAATGATTTTTAAAATATAACACAGGTATAAGAATGAACACCCATCAATATCACAACATGTGGAACATATTTTAATAACTAGACATTCTGTAAGAAAGAAAGGCTGACCAGAGTGTGCTAAGGCATCCAATTTCAAATGTTTTGATTTGTTTGTTTACTCTTTATGCAGTGGATGTGATTGGATTCTCTTCAATATTTCATCAGTTTTTCGTAATAAAATAATACATTTTAATTTGAGGAAAATATTTTACTTCTGACACAGGACATTTTGAATGCATTTCCTTAAGTCTTTATGTTTTTCACAGTTAGTTCATTAACTTGCTCTTCAGGAATTCATGGGGACTTAACTGAAGGTTTGCTTTTAAGCAGAATATTCTGTGTACTTTTTATTGGCAGTTCTCTGGACCTGTTCCAATGGTATTAGTTGATTCAGGGTTGAGCATTAATAAATGCCATGGTTGTTTAATTTGGTGAAAAGCTGGCTATGACTGTAGAATCGACTTAGGAAATGGTCCAGTTTTAACATTGCATGTGTGTCTAAGTCTGTGTATTTTAGTTCATTCATCTCTTGCCAGTTTTTGTTACTAAGTAGTCTTCTCACATTCACATATTTACATCACTCCCTCTATCTCATGTTCTTCCACCCTTATAAAAACTGATTTTGGGTTTTAGGTAGGGGCTGATGATTGGAATTAACCAGGAATAACCTCCTTTCTATCTTCTGCAAGGGGCAGAGAAGGCCTGCCCTGTGTACATGCTGCCAGAAGTTTTTATAGTAATACTTTGTATCTAAGCTCTGGCTCTTACCATTAAATGTGCTTTTTATAGAGTACCAAGTTATAAATGTAGTGCAGCTACGGCATATTAATCTTACTGCAGAGATTTAATGAGGCAGTTGTTTTGCGATGGACACTATTGGGAGCAGAGAGCGACAGAGTTTTACTTTACCACTGAGCTGCAGAAATATTCCTTGCCTGGTAATAATTATAACCACATGATCTCTTAAGTTTTCCTTTCTTTGGCCAGTGCTTTTCCATGCGAAAGTGGCTTGGAAGGAGGTCCATTACAAGGCAGTGAAATGGATTAGAAATTGGGCTGTTTTCTCAGTAGTTTGACATTTTAGCTCTGATCAGGCATGGATCCTTGTTGCACAGAGAGAAATATGTAAGATGAGTTTCAGGAATACAGATAGTCTTGGCCAGTCCACTGAGATGGCTTTTAGATATTCATTACTTTTACTTGACTTTTATATAGGTTATAAAAAGTAAATGTGGTGAAACCTCATTTTTACATGGACAGAATAGAATTTCTGCTGCTCAGCCTTAAACTGATCCCACACTTGAAATTAATTGAAGTCCATGGGTTTATTGCCTCCAACTCTTTTAAGCCAGGGCAATTTTTCATTTTCCCCAAAGTTGTGGTTTTATTAGACCAAGTTACAGCAATAACATCTCTTAGGAGGAGGAGGAGGAGGAAGAGGAGAAAAAGGGAAAGGAGAAGGAGGAGAAGGAGGAAAACGCCACCTACCAGAATGCAGTAATGGGAAAATCATACTTCTTTTTAATTTCCATTTATAAATAATGCTAAAATGGTCAGTAACAGAAGAAGCCATTCATTTTTTATTGTGTTCACAGCTGAATTTACTTCTGTTCCAAATTCAGGCCTCTTTTCTATTTTGGCTAATTATTCCTTGAATCTTTGCAGACAGGTCAGAAAGGAAGAGGTGAAAGATGAGTTTATGTGTATGTTACCTCCCCTGTGGTGGTCTGTGGCAGCATTTGTGGTAGATGATTGGGACAGAAGGATGGTAGGCTGTGCTCCATGTCTGGGGCAGTGTTTGTAGTAGGCAAGAACTTGAGGACAGGAGGCGTTTGCTAGTTTTAGATGTAGAGGGAGTAACATTTGAAAGCGTTAATAAATTTAATGCAGTGAATAGAGTGGACATGGAGTGAGGGGTTAGGGTTAAACATACAGTTAGTAAGGCTGAAAGTAGGAAAGAGAAAGCCAATTAGGATGGATAGCATAGTAATAAAATACTTTTTTGTGTTAGGATCTCAAAGGGCTTTATAAAAACTGCATAACAAAGGCTCTGTGCAATTACTGAAGTGTAGCTACCTCTGGGAAAGGAGGTTGATTGTCATTTAAAATTGCCCCAAATCTTTCCAAATGATAGTGACAGAGAGGGGGAAAGCCCCAAGCAAACAAATCCTAAAGACATTTTGAACATAAATGGGAGAGTCTTTATGAAAACGAAGGATGTATAAATCCACCTACCAAGAAAGTGGCTGAGACTTCAAGAACTCATTACACTAAGGCATCATAGGCTATAATCGAACCCATCTCCCAGAGGGTCCCACTTAAGTGTTGACCTAAAAACAAATTCGCCAGTTGGCTGGAGCATGCATTCTAAAGTTGCAGCAGAAGTGAATAAGCTTGACTGACTTAGGTCCCTGTAGGGTTATATCTGTAAATGTAGAAGTGGAAGCAAAAAACAAAAACAAAAAACAAAAAACCCAAAATTTTTTATTACTTTTAAAATGCCCCTAATTTTAATAACTGGACACCATATAAGAAGGGTTGACCGGAGGAATTCTTTAGGGCCAGTGCATCCAATGTCACATGTTTTGATTCATTTTTTTTTTGTATTTATACAGTGGGTGTGATTGGATTCTTTTCAAGTGTTAATATTCTTGAATAAGAAATATGGGGATTTCTGCCTTTTTCTTTCTGTCCTGATACAGCAGTCAGACTCTATCCTTATTTTAAAACAAACAAGTCTGTAAACTTTATGTGTAGCATTTAAATACACATGTTAAAATTCAGACCCAGCACCCATATTTCCCTGAGCGCTGTCAGTTTTATGAGATGAATCTGGGAGTTCAAGCTAAACAACTCATGTATGCAGTGTGCGCACATGCTGCCTTCCAACAAGTGTTTAATGATGTTGGGGTCAGGCTGCAATAGTTAAGACAGTTATTTCTTTTCCTGAATTGCTCTCTAACCTGGCAGTATTTTAAAGCATTTGGTTAAAGCCTGTAGAGGAACTTGGGAAGTTTGATTGTTTATAGCTTCTGACGCTCCAGATGAAATATCAGAAATGAGTAAGGGGCAGCTTTATTGGGCTGACAATGTAGAAGGAATCACCTCTGAAAAGTATAAGTACGGGTGGCAGCTTTTACGATTTGTAGGCATTTAGTATTTTTTTGCCTCAAGAAAATTATTTCTACAGGATTCCTCCTCTCTACCTGCTCCCCTTCTTCTTTATCATCCTGAAGTAATCATTGCTGATTCTAACATTTACATACAGTATTATGTCATGTACTGTATTAAAACAAATTGCAAATACCCTCTAGTTGTTTCTTCATTTTGATACAGACAACAGGTAGATGATTTGAATAATACCTTTCAAATAGCAACTCCACTTAAATATTTAACTTGACTAATTCAATTTAAGAAAAAAAGAAATAAAGTGACTTTGTTTTTCATGCTGTATTTTCTTTGAGGTAAACTCTTATCAGTTTTCATGATCTGCAAGATTCCTGGATGATAAAATTTTATTAATTCTTGTTGACACATAGGTGGATTTTAGGCATATGAGAATCATTTGGGGAGTGGTGGTCTGGCTTCTATTTATTGCAGTTAGGGAAAAGGAGTTTGCAACAGCTGCAGGAAAAGTGGGAGGGCTTTACATGAAACTCAGTGTGACTAGTGGCATTGCATTAAGACCAGGCAGCTGGAGGTATCGTTTTCAGGGTAAAGGAGGTTGTGATGAGATTGCATCGACTTCTCCAGAACAATATTTTTTAGGAGGATTTATTGAGATTTTTGTGAATGTTTGATGAGAACTTACCAATTATGTCATAATCAAATTATTGAAAAAAATCTAGGTTTGACTAAAAATAAACTTAAACCATGTACGTTCTTTATAATATTGCATGATGTCCTATTTAAATAAATATACTGTAACTCTCTCAAAAAATGTAAATGCAGAAGTTACTACTTAGCTTTTACTTAATTCTGCAACACTATTTGTTTATAACTTTGGAGAGTGGTAGTAAAAGAAAAAGCAGAATTGCAAATAGTTAAGTCACTGAATTGTATGTCCTAGCATAAATAAATACAAGTTTTTCTGAGTATTAGTTATCTGCGAGGGAAAGTAGTGTCATGGAAATAGATGGGAATAATATCCTAGTATGAAAAGAAAATGACTTCCATCAACATGTTGAGTACCTATTATATGCCAGGTGTTGTCTCTTCTTCACTGATATTCAGATGTGTTTGTATTACTGACTTTTCAGAGAAAATGATAATGGTATGGATTATAAAAATATTTAACCAATCCAACATTAACATTTCCAAATACAGTGATAGCTGGTTACAATTTACTACAGTTTTTTTTTTTTACTACTGCTTCCCCCCCTTTTTTTTTTAACACTGCAAAAGCAAGAGAAACTTGCTAAATGTAGCTTCTAGTTTGTGTATGTAAGTACATTTTGTTGTATGGTGGAGTTTATTTTTCCACCACTGTCTAGCAAATAATAGGGTGACTGTGTGTTTTGACCAGTTTATGAGTAAAGGTCAATTTCATGCCTATGGTAATTAGCTGAGTTTATTCTAGGCTTTTGGCTAATTCTGGTAATTTCCCGTGAAACAGTATATTTAACTGAAAAGTAATTCATTCTTAAGCATGCTGGTTTTTTCTTTTCATTGGAGACTATTCAATTTTAAAGGTGATTTATTCTTTTTCTTTATGTTTGTATTTTTAAAAGTGCTCAGCGTCATTCTATAGCTTTACTAAATTAACATGGAGTATGGAAGGGGTGTTTTAATGGGGAAGTGGGAGGACTGCATGGTAGTGATGAAAATAGGGTGCCTTGCCAAACCAAGAAGAGAAAAAAAAAACTTTAGGGAAGAATATCACCTCCGTTTATTTGGCAACAGAACAGGCAGTGATCCTGTTCGGTGACAAACCCAAGGAAAATGCCATTTCTGTCCTTTTGGTAGCAAGAAAATTAAATACAGTTTTAAAGGAATTTGGTCTTTGATGCTCCAGAGTCACACTCTTACTTTTCTTTCAGACCCCAACTGTAAATTAGAAGACAAGACAGAAGATGGAGATGCATTAGATTGTAAGAAAAGGCCAGAAGATGGGGAGGAGTTAGAGGAAGAAGCTGTGCACAGCTGTGACAGCTGCCTCCAGGTGTTTGAGTCGCTGAGCGATATCACAGAACACAAGATTAATCAATGTCAACTGACAGGTAAACAATACTTATCACTTCGTGGCTTCTTATTCTGTTCTATTTCTGATTTTTCCAGTTCATTCTTTTGTATATTTTCCCCCTTTGGAGATGTTTTACTCCCACACTTGAATGCCCTAGTAGGGCTAGTGATATTTACCTTAAGATGCCCATTTGTAGGAAACTCTGGAGCAAACTTGTCTTTAGACTTTGAGTACATATAGGGAGTTTTAGAGCTGAAGTTCTTGTGTTTAAACCATATTTCAAGAATCTTGAAAACAGAAATTGTGTTATTGTTGTTGTTTTCATATTTGAGTCCTAAGTGCCCAGGTACCTAGAAGGCACTCAATAAACAAAGTTGATGAGGAGATACTTTTTTTCAGCTATGCCTAATTGAAGCCATCTGGAATGTATGTGCTATAGCTCTCATTTTAGCAATGCTCCCAGTCTGCATACCCCAGTTGTGTGGTGTAAACTTTTCTAATAAATTCTAATTTTATCATCATAATAATTTTGTGAGATAAGTAGGTAAAGTATTACTACATTATCCACATTGTACATGTGAGGGAATTGAGGCAAAAGCATATAACATGTTTATTTGCCCAATTTGGCAGCAGAGCCAGTATTAAAATTAGGCCTCCTCACTTGTAGCCCAGTATTTGTTCTAGTGTTTTAAAGTTTCCTTCCTGAAAAGTCTCATAATAATTCACTGTGTGGATATTGGTAGGACGTGTTAAATCATTTCATTTTACTTTTAATATTTGAAGCTGGATGATAGTATTATAGATTTTTCCAAGTACCAAACTTCTCTTTGGCTGCAACAGGCATCAGATACAGTCAATAAATGCATTGTAGATATTGCCAATACATATTTATTCCACTGACATCATTGAATACGTTACACCATGTAATATTTTAAAAGGTCCTGCTAAAAGCATCATGGACTTCTACAGATCCTATTTTTAGTGAAACATTTCGTCCTAATAAGGTAATTCAATAATTACTTTGGTCAGATAAATAAAGTACAGCTTACAGCTAGATAATGCTTTATGGTTACAAAACATTTTGCATACATTGTCTTATTGATTCTCACAGCAATCCTGAGAGCCAAATAAATGCTGCTCTTTTTATTTTATGAGGAAATGTGTCTCAGAGAAGTCAAGTGACTTAGCCAGGGTCACACAGTTAGAATCTAATCTAGATATCATAACTTCACATCTATTTTTTCCCCTACTATATTTGGGAAGTTGTTTAAATTATCGTAAAAGACATAGTAATCTGAAGAGTTGTCCAGGACATGGTGTGGTAGGACATTCTACCTTACAGAAAAAGATAACTTCCTGTAATATTAACTTTCTATTTAAGAAGGTAGCCCTAAACCGCGATCTTGATCACTTAATTATCCTTTAAAATGTTTTTATTGAGTGTCTGCTCTGTACAAAACAGGTGTTTGGTCCTGTGGGCATAAGATATGGTCCTTACTCTAAACAAGTATAATGATTAAAAACAGTAATTGCTGAATTATTAAATACTTTTGTGCTGGGTAGACTTAGCTTATGCAGAAGATGTAGTTTCTAAGAGTGATGGAGAAACCATTCATTAAGTTGTTTGATTTTATGCTGTTCTTACGGGTTTTTTAAGATATATGCATATATATATATATATATATATATATATATATATACATAGATGTATATCTATATGTTTTTATTAGCATTCTCTCTACTATTGTGGATTGAAACCACTCTAATGACTGAATAGGTTTTATTATGATTTGCTATGACTAAAACTATTCGTCACCTGGACAGTTTTCTTGCAAATTTAGCTGGAATGGTCCTCAAATGATAGTCTGGACCCACACCCAAAGTCTTTGCAGCTTGGTGTGACCTGTAATAGCTAATTTCTCATTTACTTAGTAGCCTTTACTCTGGTCACCTCTTTGCCGTAACAGGATTCTGAAGTCGTGATGATGATGGTAGTGATTAAGAGTCCTCACAAGTTAAGTTATTTATTAGTGCCTTAGTAATTCAGCATCTTCTGCATAAGAATGCTTATGTTGAACACAATTCAATATCTTATGTAAGAGGATGAAATGATGTTCAGAATTTGATGGATATTGGTCTGTCACTTGTGCAAAATGATTGGGGCTAGAGAACAACTTTGGGGAAGGGTAGAGAATAGAAATAGACTAGAAGAGGAGGAACAGAATCTGAAGAAAGCATTGTCTGGGGTCTAAGTACTGTCTCCCTTTGTCAGCCAGAGGGAAATCTTTGATTAAGTCCAGAAAAGTTGGGAAAGATTGAAACCACCTAGAAACATTTTAATTGCTAAACAAATATGACTCTTCTCCTTGGTTGAAATGTTTTTAGTGGAAGATTTGACCTTTTCAATTTTCTTTTTTGCTTTATGTAGTTAGATTTCCTAACCTCACTCCTTCTGACTAAGGTGCTATTTGTGGCCTCATCTGAAACATATTTATTTTTCCTTTTCTTTACATTCTCCATTTCTGATTTTTTTTTTACTGCTGGCCTCTTTTTATTTTTCGTTCTTCGTGATTTTCACAATCATCTTTGCTACTTTTAGTACACAGACCAGACACATTGTTTTTTGTATTGTCTTCCATGTATTTGCAGTCCTTGGTTATCTAGATTCCCCTGGTTTCCCCTCTCCCTACTCCTTTTTACTTTTAAGTCCTCTTAATGTTTTCTTCACTCCTTCCCATGTTCTCTCTTATTTCCCTTCTCTGCCCTATTACCTTTTCTTATGCCTCTTTCTTCACAGCCAGAACAAGGCATGAAACTTCTTTGATGAACATTACTTTGGCAAAGTGGGCCATTCTGATCAGTGGCCTGACTAACTCTAGGTGTGACTTTAGTGTAGAAATAGCACAGAGCTGTTGCTGTTCTCCAGGCTGTCAGAAAATTCAGGCATGGTTTTTGGTCTGATGAATCTTAATGTTTGTTTCCGGTATGGCTCTGTTACAGACATATTCCTGGACTCAATGAGAATATTATATTAGTATAATTCTACTCATTCTTTTATTTTGTGGGTTTTCTTTTCCAGTGGTGAATTGAGTCCTTCTTCATAAACATTTATTTATAAACATTTCTCTCTTAGGTAGTCTTAAGAGTAAGCCAATAACCCAGAGAGCCCACTCTGGTGAATATTTTGCATCAGTTGACTACCTAGGCAGCTGGTGGCACCAGTGGATCTGGAGTCAGAAATTAGAACTGGACTAATTCTTTTTGATTTGCAAATCAAATAAATATTGCTATTACCATTTCATGAGGGATTAAGGCTCAGAGAAAGTAAATGTTCAAATCTGGCCTCAGACATTTATTAGCTTTGTGACCCAGGACACATCACTTAACCTTTATGTGCCTCATTTTCCTCCTTTGTAAAATGGACATCATAATAGCAACTATAAAGGCACTTTATAAATGCTTATTTCCTTCCTTTCTTCCTTCCTTCCTTCCTTCCTTCCTTCCTTCCTTCCTTCCTTCCTTCCTTCCTTCCTTCCTTCCTTCCTTCCTTCCTTCCTTCCTTTCATTGGAGCTCTGTTCAGTTCTGGCAGTGCATATAAGAGTTGATCTGGAGCAGTCCAGGTATTGGATAACAGGTTAAATCTGAAGCAGGTCCTGGCTCCAGGTTATCTCCATTATGAAGGACTCTTGGAGGTGCCGGATGTTGTCACTGCATTCAGATCTGTTTAGAGTTCACCAGGGAGTCCTGATGTGCTCTGGAATGAACCTAGTTTTCAAACTGATCCTAGAATCCTCCTATTAATACTCAGTAAGTAAGATACTTAATACCTGGGGCTGGGTAATATGTTCTGGAATTGGTCAGGAGAGGAGCAGTAGAAATGGTTATCTCATGTTTCTCTAGTGCCTGACAACAGGACTATCTTCACAATCACCCATTTTACGGTTGAGTAAACAGAGAATCACCTGAGTTAACTATTACCTTGTTCTTACAAACCTGATAGGCAATTTTAGCTCTGGCCTGGCTTAAGGGAAGTCTGGTCTTATGGAATATTCAAGTTAGAAAGGATCCCCAAAATCATCTAATCCAAATGCCTCATTTTACAGGTAAGAAAAGTAAGATATGTTATGGTTGCATGGTTTGCTCTTATGTCAGAGCAAGTTATAGCTTAAACTCAGGTTGTTTCACTCAAAATCCAGTGTTCTTTCTATCATTCCACCTCACTGACTCTCAGTAGACTGAAAATGGGAGACCTGGGCCATAACTCTGTCACTAACATATGGTATGACTTTAGACACTGATAGTAGTTAACTTATAGCAATTTGGGGCTTGCACTTTAAAAAAGAGACTCTTTTTTGAGACTTACAAAAATACCATGATGTAGACACTAGTACTACCCCTTTCCCTTTCCCCCATTTTACAGATGAGGAAATTGAGTTTTATATACTTTAGGTGACTTGCTCATAGTCACCCAACTAGAAAGGATTCAAGGTAGGAATTAAATCTAGGTCTCTGCTGAGTCCAGGTTCAAGCTGTGTTTGCTACACTAACCATTCCATGCCTCACTTTGCTTTTTTGTAAAATGTGGCAGTTGGATTAGATGATGCATAAGGTCCCTTCTAGCCCTAAGAGTCCATAAGAACAGGCATCTTTTGAGGTAGACTGGAATTAAAATAACTAAATTGGTCTTTCGGAGTTGGAGGGACGGGATGATATTCATACAGGTGAGTTCTGCTCTTCTTGGGGCTAATTATACAGCATCTCTCTGATCTCCTCTGCATCATGGGCAAACAAAATCTGTGTCATTATTGCTTAGGGGTTTTGGGGGAAAGGTAGATGGTAGAAATGAAATAATACTATTCAGAATGTAGCAGTGGATGGAAACCACCTGTATTTCTTTACCAGCTTTGTTCTCTTGCACCAAAAGGGCCAAGAAAGCAGAGAAATGAGCACTCTAGTGTTTAGGAGTTTTTGTATACAGAAGACACGTTATCAAAATATATATATTTAAAGAAGAAAAAGCATAGAGAACCTCTCATTTTACTAATCCACAAACCCTATCATTTCTTGCCAGTCCTTGTAGGGGGTGAGGAGGGCGGGAAGCTGGAAGGGTCTCATCACACTTCTCAGCAAAGATTTAATAGCAGGGTGCTATGGTGAGGGCTGAGATTACTAAGGCTTCATTACGTTTACAAAACAGACTGTGAACTAGCATTATAAATCATCAAAACTAAGCTACCCTTACCAGGATAAATGTCTAATAGTTCATTTGGTTACGTGGTACATTGTTTCTTTTGAGTCTTTTTTCCCTTTCCCTTTCTATGTTGCAAAAACCTAGTCACTGAGAAAAGATGTGTTCAAATTGTTAGTGTGACAACCTAGGTATTAGATATGGAAATAAACTCGTATTGTTTTGTGAAGTAATGACTGCCCCTCTCATTGCATATACTTGTAAAGATGTTGTTGATGGGGGGCATTGACAGGTACAGCAGACCAGTATTGATATGAAGAGGTTTATTGCATGTGTAACAGTACAATTGTATCAACAAGTGGGACTGTAGGCAGTTGGTTCTTCAGCCAACAAGCATATAGCAAGTGCGTGCTATATGCCAGACACTTTATAACTTTGCACATAATTACTCAGACCACTATGTGGTTGCTTTTTGTATAGCACATGACATTACATTCTTTGCAGTTAGAAAAATTCTTATATGTTTTGTGCAGATTGTAATCTATTGAAAATTGTAGTCAACTGCCAAAGAACTAGTAAAAATAGAATATTTTTATACAGTCACGTTAAATTAAAGACAGGGTGCCTGTACTTAGAAATCAACAGATCAAGGGCTCTTAAATAGAATCTGAAGTTCTACTGGCACACTCAAATATATTTTCATCATTATAAGGACTTATAAGCTGATAATTGTTTTCTAAATTCCCTTCTCCAACCCCTCTTAATTCTTATGTCTTCCCTCAATTATTTCTCATTTATCTTGGATAGCACTTGCTCTGTGTGTGTGTGTGTGTGTGTGTGTGTGTGTGTGTGTGTGTGTTTCCATGTTGTCTCTTCCGTTACTACTTTTTGTATCCCCAGGGCTTAGTACAATGACTGGCACATAGTAGGCACTTAATAAATATTGATTGATTGAAATCCACCGTTTCTTTAAATTACACACAAAGATGGAAGTTAATAAATCATAAAGTACCAGCAGTGATTATTCTTTTTTTAATCCCTCAAAATTCTGTCCTATTTTTTAACTATTAAAATCTTAGCTTAGGACTTCTATGGTTGTTTTTCCCCTCCAAGAATGAAAATCAGTCAAGTTAAATACTGATAAATTCTGTTTAGAGACTGCAATTCATCTGTAGATTCAGTTCATCAGTTCATTCTTGAAAGAATATCCACATCAGAATTCCCTTCTAGTGTTAGTTTTCAAGAATGAGGTGGGACTGATTATGTCAGTTTATTAATCAGTGCCCTGAATCTGTTCACCTTCATAATTATCTACAAAAAAAGAAAAGTGATTATCCACAATTGGTTCTAACCTCTAGGCTGCTGGCTGAGTGAACTTCTCTTTCCTGTTTTGGAGGAGGGATCATTTGAGTCTAATACTCTGTCATGAATGCTTAGTAATTTTCAAGTTTCCAACTTCATAGTAGTAATTTTTATATTGAGATTTAGACCATACCTCTTCTCTTAATGTTCTTGGTATTAAATCACCTAAAAAATAAGGTGTCAGTATAAAAGCAACACGTTTTTGTGCCTGTTAATTGCTCAGAATTTCTACCTGCTCTCAGTTTAGGAAACTAAGATTTATAAAAGGAATCTATTGAAAGATTATCTATCTATCTATCTATCTATCTATCTATCTATCTATCTATCTGTCTGTCTACATTCACTTTCTTTATGACAAATGGTGCTGTATTAAATATATAACTTGAAAACTCTGACTTAAGAGAAACAGGTTTTATGCACAATTTTGCCGCTATAGTATATGTTTTTAATTCATGTTTTAAATTAAAAAAATAACTAGTCGATCACCATTTAGTTATCATTCTATAGGCAAAGTTTTGAAAGTGATGTTATTTGGGATAGACTCTCCTTTGTATCAGAATCCTTATTAATAAACGTCTCCATTCAATTTTATTTTTTATAAAAAATGAACTTAGGTAGAAAATACCATGAATAGGTCATATAATTACTTAAATTACTTTCTGTACTTTATGTTTACAATTTGTTTTAATTACCACCTCCAAATAGTAAAATAGAAATTAGAAGAAATGAATGCTATTAATACGTGTATAGGTTAAGATTGCAGGTGTGATTATCTATGATATAATGTATTAAAATGAATCTGTATCTCATTCTTTGTTTTTAATATTGTAATGGTAATGGTCTAATTCTTTGCTTTTATTTCATTCTAATCCTCCAACACCCAGCCCCCTAAAGTAACTGTAACTGGAGTATAGGATTACAGATTGAAACCTAGAAGAGACCTTGAGTTATCTAGTCTTAGCTCTTCATTTTACATATAAAAAAATTGAGGCCCAGAGAAATTAAGTGATTTGTCTAAGGTAACACAAGTGACTAATTGTAGAACTGGGATTATTAGTTCAATATCCTCTCCACCGGACCATGATGCATCCAGTTTCTATATCTTTTGCATGTCAGTGACAGTGTTGAAAGCAATCTCTTTGTCCCCATGTCAGACTGCAAGCATTTATACATTTAGGACTTAATTAATTATTAATTATGTAGAGGCAATGTACCTTTGTGATATAATGAAACAAACAAAAATATGCTTCCTTGGTGCTGAAGCCTGTAAACTTATTTTACATGCTGGTACCATGTCCTTTCATTGGTACGTAATTCTGTGCACATGACAGCTCTGATGCATTCGTCCTTTTAAATATGAAATTCAGCATAATAATAACAAACTAATTAAGATATTACACTATTAAACTTGAAATGATTTGAGATAATTGTGACGTCTGTGGCCAACTAGTTATGTTTGAAAATAGCTAATTGTTAAAGAAAGCTATTAAAAGTGCCCCATTTCCACATCTTTCCTTTTGTGTAAGTGACAAGGGATGTTATCTTTGGGGAATGGTCCTGGTGTCACAGAGATCTATGACCTCTTAATAGGCATCAGGAGGAGAAGATGGGAATCATTCTACTGCGTGCCCCCAGGACTTAGTCCCTTTAAACTTCAAGGAATAGGACTGGGACTCTTCAGCTTTTCCTTTCTTTTACCTTCAGGGGGAAATTGATCGATTAGAGGTGATTATTCCACAAACTCTGAGCCCTTTCTCCTTCTGTGTTGCCAGAGTAGCTTCTCAAAGTTTAAAGAGATTTTTCTCCTGGGCAAATGAATTCAAGTAGATTATTAGGATAGAAATCTTTGAGCACACATTAAAAGTGCTAAAAATGAATTTGGACCTGAAAGAATAGTTTGGGACAAAAAAGTTCATAGGAACCTATAATTACATTTGTATCATTGTAATTTTTCATCAGTTTTGAAAATTCCTCCATTTTTGATATTTTCAGTGAACATGTAGATGGTAGGGTAAAGTTATAGTGGCACTTGAAGCTAAGGAAATAGTAATATTATTCTTTTATTTGAGGCAGATGTGCAAAGTAATGAGTTGAAAAACGTCCCCTCAACAGATCTCAGAAGGAGCCTATGTACCTGTGAATCTCTGTTTTTATTCCTTCAAAGAACTGATACATATCTGCAAAAGAACGGGGCTGGAAAAGGTGATCTCAGAGGTCCCTGCCTTTAGTAATATAATATGATCCCAAATTTTACTAACAGGAAAGTTTTATCTTCTTTATCCTTTTGTTGAATAAGAAAAACATTTTAAATGTAATCTTATTCTTGTGAAACATTTGCTTTCATGGCAAACTTGAAATTAATTTAGGATTATATTTCATTTAAAATCCCTAAAATGTCAATTTAATATTCTTATTTATTTATTTTTTAATTCATTTCTTAGAATCTACCTATTACACCCGAGGTATAGTATTAGCTCCCCCTGGTGACTAAATTAAAACATCAGAAATCCCATGGATAGCAAAGAGGAATATAGTGATGAGTCATAGTAACTAATAGCTAAATAAATAATTATTCCATAAGTATGGTTATATATGTGTATATATTTATATGAAATATATATGTATGTGTGTATGTATGCATATGTATGTATATACACACACACCCCAAATAGCAAAAATATCTAATATGTGAAATTTTATTCTACTTTTTAGATAATAGTGAATACTAGCCCTTCTTTTTGGAGGTACTTCCTTGAGTAACGTTTATTTAATGATAAGATGAGAATGAGCTGACTTGGAAGGAAAGGATATATAGTAGAGGCAAGTGTACTTAGTTTTCAAATATATAGTTTTAGGTGGCAATTGAAGAAACAGAGGAGAAAAAGCAAAGGGAAGGCACATATTTACTTCTGTGCCTCCTGAAAATTAGTTTATATACTTGAACTGATCGATGATTTCTTTGACATTGTACTTCCTTCATTGATGCATAGTTTATAACTCTTTTAATGCCTTCTCATTATGAATGATTTTAACCCACCTCTCCATGAGTTCCACATAGAGGATCTATCTAATACATTGAAGGCATTTTTTTTTTAAATCTCAAGGGTGTTAATGTAATAATACTCAGGCTTTGCATCTGCTGTTTTTCATTTTACATGAAGGTCTGCCTCTTTTTCCAGCCATACATATCCTGCTACAAGAACATGCTACAGTCTACTTATACCTCTCACATATCATTCCATTGCTTTTTTAGGTTACTTGTAATTTTGATTCTTTACTCAGTCAACAGTCATTTAACAAACATTTGTAATATACTAGACACTATGTTAAGCACTGGGGAGATGACGTTGAAAACAGTTTCTTCTCTCAAGGAACTTGCATTCTAATGTGGGAGATAATGTGTAAATAGCTAGTTACATACAAAATATATGTATTTGTAGAATAGATGGAAGATAATTTTGGAGGTGGGTTAATCTCATAGCAACAGAGGGAAAATATTGGTATTAAGGAGATGGACTTAGTGAGAGTAAACAATTTACTTTAAAGTAGGAATTTTAACCTTTTTTTTGGGGGGGGGGAGGCGTCATGAGAGATCTCATTGACACTCTGGTGAAGCCTATTGTCCCTTTGCTTAGGGACTTGTTTTTAAGTGCTTAAAATAAAATTTAAAAAAGCCTGATGATTACAAAGGATAACAGTTATAATGAAATGGTTATCTAAATATTTTTAAAAACAAATTCTTGGACTGCAGGTCAAAAACAACTGATTTGAAGGCAGATGCTTTAGGAGATCTGAATTCAAATCTTGGTTCTGTTACTTTCTAGATGTGTACCTTGTATTCACTTAACCTCCCTAAGGCTCAATTTCCTCATCTATAAAATTTGGATAATAGTAGCATACTTGCAATGCCTACCTCACTGGGACTGTAAACCTTGAAACACTATATAAATAAGACTCATCATTATCATCATTATGGACAGCACTGTTCAATTTCCCCAATATAATCCAACCTAATCGCATCCTTCTACCCAACTCTGCACCCACTTCCCTGTCCAAATGTGGTTTATTAGTGGACTACTTGTTATTTTTACTAATCAGTCATATGCCATAGTCTGGACAATGTTCGTTTTTTAAAAACTACCTTTTTCCCCCTCCAGTGTTTTGTTGTGGGTATATTTTTTGCATTACTATTTATTTTACTAAATGAGCTTCTAATTCTAAATTCTGTACACTTCTGTGAATGATTCCCTTTCTCCTTTCTTAAAGATTATTTAATACATTTTTCTGGCTTGATAGTAAAACTTTTAAGTTCACTGCCATCAAAGGTGCTCTTTGCTTAATTTTTCTTTTAAATCTTGGTCACATAGTTAATGGTTTTACTTCCTAATTGTCTTGACCATCTAGACTACTTTGCATCTTACCAGTCTTTTGTAATGGCCATCAGAAAGTGAGTGTTGACTAGACTGTTAGTCATTAAAGTGGAATTAGTATAAGGTTTAGTGTTGTAGACATTCTTTGCATATTCCAAAGGGAGGACAAAAAAATCTTATCTAGGATCTTATGTATCAGTTGCTTCTTTGCTTTTCTAATTCTCTCATACAGCTCTTTCTACAATTAAACAAGGACTTTTGCTACCTCCTCCTTTCTTAAACTTTTCCTTTGGAGTTTGTTTTATAGTCTGTGCCTATTGATTTGTTCATGCCTTTCTTTTCTTCACCAGTATTTCTTTTCTTCTCATTATGGTGGAGATGGGAATTGTCCTTTTTTCTTCTCATTGCCCCTCTTTTACCTTCAGAAATCTGGATGGAGATCCTCCTGGAATAGTTGATAGTACTTTCTCATTTATCCTAAAATAATTGCTAGTCAGCAATACAAGGATCATGACTGTGTTTCTATTAAGTTGTTCAACTAACTGAAAGACCTTTATAGCTCATTCAGCCTGTTGCTGGCATGAGTAACAGTGGACTATGATTGATCTTGAACTCTGACACATTGCCAGTTTGCATCTTAGAGTAATGGGTCAACTTGGTGCTAGTCACCTCACCCCCCATCCCAATCAGAAAACATTTTTTTCCTGCTAAAAATCAGTTTTAAAAATTGACAGTATTTATTAACATAGATATATTTCTGTGTTTATTCATAACATATTGAAATTTGGCTTTATATAACGAACAACCACAGGGCAGCTAGGTTGTGCAGTGAATAGAAAACTGGGCCATGAATCCAGGTATTCCTGAGTTTAAATCCAGCCTCAGACACTTACTAGCTGTGTGACCTTGGGCAAGTAACTTAACCCTGTTACCTCAGCTTCCTCATCTGAAAAATGAATTGGAGAAGGAAATGGCAAATCACTCCAGTATCTCTGCCAGGAAAACCCCAAAAAGGGGCCATGAAGAATCAGACACTACTGAAACAACTAAACAAGAACAAAAATGAGCAAGCACATGGCCCCATTTTATGCTGTTCCAGTCACTAGATTAGAATGCCTAAAGGCAACTAGGTGATGCAGTGGATAGAGCATTGGACTTGAGTCAGGAAGATCTGAGTTTAAATCTAGCCTGATATACTTACTATGTCCCTGGGTGAGTTCCTTAACCTCTGCCTCAGTTTCCCCAACTGTAAAATGGAGATAATAACAGCACGACATTGCAGGGTTGTGGTGAGGATCAATTCAGATAGTATTTGTAAAAAAGCACATAGTACAGAGCCCAGCACGTAGTAGGTACTATATAAATACTGCCCCTTTCCCCAATTCAATCGACATTTATTTAGCACCTACCATGTCCTAGACTCTTGGGATTAAAAAATAAGGACCTGACTCCAAGAAGCTTACATTCTTTAATGAGGTTTTCTTTCTCCAAGAAAACTTCCAGAAATTATAAAATGAATAGCAGCCCACTGCAGTGGCCTACACAGCTCTCCATTATTTAGCCCACTTCTCTTTCCCATTGTTTATGCATTTCTATCCACTATCCCTTTGTAGGTCACCTTGGAGAGTTTTGTTTCTTTGGTGGGATATATCTATTCTTGTCCTGTCTTGCCCTCTGAAAATTCTCTTGTTCCCCAGGGTGGTACCTTTTAAAACCTTAGCGTCTGGGTATCACGTTGCCTGGTACCTGAGCCTGCACAGGAGTTAGAAATGATACTTTGCAAATCTGTTTTTATAAAAGCAAGGTCTCTTGAATCACCAGCAAGGGCTAAGGAAGGTTCCCATAAAGATTGAGAGTTTTGACATATGGAAATGATTATAAATCACTTTTCTATGTTGATTTATTAATTACAAGAACTCTCATCAAAGCAATCCTGTGAGATGGGGACAATATATTATTATTCACACTTTACAGATGGAGAAACTGAGGCTAAGAGAGTTTAAATGGCTTGGCAGATGGTCACATGGATAGGAAGCGTTCAAGCCAGGATTTTAACTCAGGTCTCCTGCCTCCAAATTAAATAATATTTCATGCTTCTCTGAAACCCTTGTAAATGGATGCTAACAAGGGCTTGGGCATTCCACAGACATAGAGTTGTTTCCAGAAGAAATGTTGTCAAAGGATTATTGCTGTAGAGAAACTCATCACCACCAAAGACTTTTGTCTTTCTAATAATATAAAAGAAGTTATTTAATTTCAACTTGATCTGAGAATTTACAGTTTTTATATTTTTAAATTTTCTTTATTTTTGCTGAAAGGACTTGGACTGGTTTCAGACTTACATTTTCCATCTCTTCCCTTAATATTATTTTCATTAAAATTCTATTAACTTTTTAATGAGTGTGATTAAACAGTAGTAATTAATTCTTACAAAAAAGAGAGCGGGTAAGAATGGAGAAAATTCCATGAATCCTAAAGAGGAACAACTTGAAAAAAATTGTTCAGTTATGGAGAGATGGCAGAGGTCTAAAAATGACCCCATTAAGAAGAACACATATGGACCAGATACTATCTTTGGATAGCTTCACAGAATTCCCTTTGGATTCAGTAGAGTGGGCATAACTAAGCAGTTGGCCTTCAGTGTTTAGCCATATACACTTGGCCTTAACTTTCCCCTTTTTAGAGTTCACAAGGGAGCACTTAATTGATATTAGGAAGAACAGGACAAATGGGAGAAACAAGAATTGGGGGCTAGAGTATTGTCCTAGTTCTATTTAATTATGCTTCTTTATCACCTTTTTCAGCTGTGGCTACATTTTTAGATTTATATAGGACAAGAAAAATCAGATTCTGGGAGGAAAGGAGAATAGCCATATTTCTGAGTAACAGTAGTATTTTAAAGCCAACACAACCACAAAATTAGAAACTTAGAATTTGAAATCAGCTTTAATTCTGCTCTGACATATGTATTTTGTGACATTGTCTTTTGGTGCATAGTTATATATAATGGATACTACTTAAAATGCAATTATGTTGCAACTAAGGATTGTTTATTTACGGGTACTGAATTTCTCCACACAGTTTTTTAGCACAGTGATTTCATGACACCCCAAGGTGTCTCCTGCTGCCTCAAGGGTTATACTGAAAGTCTTAGAAAATTCTCAAAAAAATTAATTCAAATTTCCTTTAATTTTTAAAAGTACATATTAATACATCACATTCTAGAGGAGTGCAATGATACAATGAAATTGGACTGAAAGTGATAAAGTATCAAGGAATCGGGGAACGATTCAGAAAATAATCCTGCTTGCAGGTGAATCTAAGTATATGTGAGAGTCTTAGAAGACTATTAACTACTGAAATAAAATAAAATCTAATGCTTTGTGCTAAAAGTAATCAAAAAGATTAGCTGGCTGAATTTATACTAATAATATGACAAACTAAATATTTGTGTAAGGTTTTTAATAATATGTTGCAAACACCTCTCCGTTTTGCGCTTTAAACCCCTCGTGATCGTAAACTATCTTTCTTATTGGTTTCAATATTATTCCCCTTCACACACTCTGCTTTTCAACCAAGCTAACATACTTGCTATTTTTTTTTGTCTCCACCTCCTGCTGTATCCTACTTTACCTCTAGCTTAGACTCTCTAGGTCCCATTAGGATGCCGCTCAAGTGCCATCCCATATGGGAGGATTTTCTACTTGTTAGGACTCTGCCCATTGAATTACTCTGTATTTGCTTTGCATATATTTTAGAATTTATTTATCTGTGTACATCTTGTTTTCCTCTAGTCGAATGCCCATTGAGGGCAGGGTCTCTTTTGATTTTGTCTTTTTATATTCAGAGCCTAGCACAATTCATGGCACATGGGTAGTGCTTAATAAATGATTGTTGAATTGGCTTATATAATGTGTAAAATGTGGCCAAATACTCATTTGACAAGTATTTATTGTGTCCACCATATGCTTAGTCCTTTGCTAGATACTGATGGGATTAACTTGAACGTAGGGCATGGTCCTTTCTCTCCAGTAACTTAACTGTCTACTTGAGGAGACAATGCATATACATAATTAAATAGTTGTTCCAGGGCAAGACAGGGTGAGACTAAAAGCCAGAATGTGTCAAGGAAAATTAATTCTATAAGAGGTCGAAAAAAAGAGGAGGTTAACAGGGGCTAAGGTGGTCCGCAAAGGCATGCTGGAGGTGCTCAGGCTTGAGTTGGACTTTGACAAATGAAAACAGGGAACTTTTTGGAAAAGCACAGGGCATCAAGAAGGGTATTACACCAGTGGGAGCATAAGCAGAATCTTGGAGAAAGAAATTCTGAATTGTCATCCAGAAAAGGAGTTCTTCCCATGTACTCTTGTGAGTTACAGTTACAAAGTTGTACCATCCAGAGCATACAGAAATGAAGACAGGCCACTGTGCATGCAGTATGTATTCTGTATGTGCACAGAACAAAGTAAGTACGAAGCCAGGGCATAGTCAGGAAGAAACCCCCTCCCCAGGTTAAATTGTTCAGGAAAACAAAGAGACTTGTGATTCCTCTGAACAGAAGGAGAGAACCAAGCAGAGTAGATCTGATGGCTCTGCTGCCAAGAAATGAGGAATAGGTTTGGAGAGCTAATTTTTGTAGATAAGTAAATAATAATAATAAGTAAATATAAATAAAAATAATAAGTAAATAAAAATACGTATATGTGTGTGTATGCACGTACATATACACAATACATATGTAGCAAGTACATGCTTGTGGGTGTGTGTGGGTATGTGTGTGTATACACACACATGTAATACCTATAGGAAAAACTAAAATATGCACCTATATAAACATATATGTGTGTGTGTGTGTGTGTGTGTGTGTGTGTGTGTGTGTGTATATATATATATATATAAACGTGTGTATGTGTGTACATACATATACACATGCATCCGACCCTCTAGTATGTGTGTATATAGATGCATGTGTGTGTATATGTGTATGTGTATATGTGCATATGTAACAAATCTATAGGAAAAAACAAAACCTTAAAACAGGATATAGTCTGCTTGTCTGACTAGCCTACTAACAATGCCCAGTACTTTTTGAAGAAGTGTGAAAAAGTAAAGGAAATACTACTGTGAGTTAATCTAAAACAAAGATAATTTAAATAAAGTTATGGGATAATAAAACATGCCAATAGTATTTGGAATGGGAAATTGTAGGAAATGTCACATTCAAGCCAATTTCTCAGTGTCTACGCTATTTAGTTAACACCTTTTGACCTTTGACCTTAATATTTGTTATCAAAATGTTATAGATTCTTCTTAAACTTAATTTTCATCTGAAATTTTATCCTTATTACATTATGAGTCTTTGGTGCTTTATAAAATTTAAATAAGCACTACTATTAATAGTTTTAATAAAAAAAGTATTATTGCTACTTACACTTTATATTTCCATGGTGATTGATACTCATTAATTAGTTAATCCTTTCACCGTGCTTGTGAGGTAACTCAATATTATCAACATTATAAAGATGAAGAAATTGGGAAATCAAGAACTGAACTGCCTTTGGACCTCAGGCTTGTTCTATAATTATTTGTTCAAGAGTGGTAGAGTGGTATTCTTTGTAGCTTATGGACCTCTTTACATCCACTCCTCCAATTTTACTGAACCTGGATCTTCCAAGTCAACAGAAATAGAACTGAGCTTTTTGATTCTAGGTAGATAGCTGAGTCGACTACCAGGGTGTGAAATAATTCCAAAGCTGAATATTACATAGTGATGTCTGATTTTTCCAGTGTTTTGTATCGTTAATGACTTTACTATTCCCTAGTTGGAAGTTCATTGTTATGCAGTTCATTGTTATTGGAGAACAGGTCAAATCTGAAGCAGTTCCTGGCTCCAGGTTATCTCCATTATGAAGGACTCTTGGAAGTGCCAGATGTTGTCACTGCATTCAGATCTGTTTAGGCTTCACCAGGGGGTCCTGATGTGCTCTGGAATGAACCTGGTTTTCAAACTGATCCTAGAATCCTTCTATTAGTGCTCAGTAAGTAAGATACTTAATACCTGGGGCTGGGTAATATGTTCTGGAATTGGTCAGAAGAAGAGGAGCAGTAGAAATGGTATCACACCAAATATGTCATATGGACCAGTTTTTTTTTTAATGGTACTTTTACAAACATTCTCCAAAATTTTAGTCATAGATTTTCCTCCAGAAACATTTTGAATTGGATGAAGGATAGTATCTATGACTTTGTGTTTAGGCCATTTTGATATCTAGCCTGTGGTTTTGATGTGTTAGTAATTTTGAGAGAAAAATGGAGACAAATCTTTATCAGCCCATAAATGCTTTAACATGTCCAAGTTAGGCATATTATTGACTGACTTCCTCAGGGAATTTCTTTCTGGAATCTGACATAGCTCACATAATTTCTGTGTACCTAGCCATGTCATATTTTGCCCCAGGAATTATACTACTGAAAAAAATAACATAAACTATGCATCAGCCTATATGATGGGACACATAGGTCAAGAAAATGAAAAGCTTGCTGCATTCCTGCCTTTTAGATGTGACATTTCACCTAGGCCATTTGCCTGCCACCACTAGCTTGTGACATGGCATTGCCCAGGCAGTCTGCCATAGTTAAACAGCTGGTGGGTGACATGCATTCTCCTTCATTGACATGCATACCACATGTTATAAAATGTAGCAAAAACCCCCTCTTTCTCTCTTTCTCCTTCCTTCTTTGAAGCCTTCTCACCTCATCTATAGAGAAATGGACAGTGCAGGAAGGATTTAACTTACCTGATTGCACAAAAACATTCTCAGAACTCCAAGGTGACCCAACCAGTGATCTTTTAACAGACTCTTACCAGAGAGCAGAATCATGGCACCTCTGGACTGGAAGGGGCCTCAGAAGCCATCTAGTTTAATCTCTGCCTAATGGGAATTAACCATTACCCTTCCTTAAAAGAATGGTTTAATGGATAGAGTACTGAATTTGGAGTCAGGAAGTCTCTAACATGGAGTTCATATCCTACCTCAGACACCTACAGACTAGCTGTATGACCCTGGTCAAGTCTCTTCACCTCTCCTGGTCTCAGTTTCCTCATCTATAAAATGGAAGTAATAGCACCGACCTCACAGGGTTGTTTTGAGGATCAAATGAGGTGACATATGTAAAACTCTTTGTGAACCTTAACCTGCTGTGTAAATATTAGCTTTAATAATAACATTATATGATCCAGCCATTTTGGAGAGCAATTTGGAACTATGCCCAAAGGACTATAAAAATGTGCATACCCTTTGACCCAGCAATAGCACTTCTAGGGCTGTATCCCAAAGAGATCATGCAAATGGGAAAAGGACCCACATGTGCAAAAATATTTATGGCAGCTCTTTTTGTGGTGGCAAAGAATTGGAAATTGAGAGGATTCCCATCAGTTGGGGAATGGCTGAGCAAGTTGTGGTATATGAATATAATGGAATACTATGGTGCTATAAGAAATGATGAACAGCCAACTTCAGAAAAACCTGGAGAGACTTGTATGGTTTGATCCTGAGTGAAGTGAGCAGAAGCAAGAGAACATTGTACACAATAACAACCATGCTGTGTGATGACTAATATTGATAGACTTAACCCTTCTCAGCAATATGAGGATCTAAGACATCTCCAAAGGCTTCATGATGGGAAATCTATCCACATCCAAAGAAAGAACTATGGAGTTTGAATACAGATGGAAGCATATTATTTGCTATTTTTTTTCTTTTGTTGTATTTTGTTTCCTCTTTCTGGTGGTTCCTCCTATTGGTGCTAATTCTTACTTACAACATTTCACTAATGTGAAAATATGTTTAATAGAATGTACATGTATAGCCTATGTCAGATTGTGTGCTGTCTTGGGGAGGGAGGTGAGGAGGAAGGGGGAGAAAAGTTTAAAACTCAAAAGCTTGCGGAAGTGATTGTTGATAAATCAAAATAAATTAATTAAAAATAATAACATTATAATAATAATAATGATGATGGTGATGATGATGATGATGGTGTCTTCACCTGAAGACCTCCGGTGAGGGTGAATCAACCACCTCCTGTGTCAAGCTAGTACAATACAATGAAAAGAACACAGGATTTAGTTAAAATCCCAGTTTTGCCACTTATTATCAACGTGACCTTAAGCAAACCACTTAATCTCTTCAGACCTCAGTTTCCATCTGTGTGTAGCACAGCCTTTAGGCTCACTCTCTGAGTTCTTACTGTCACTGGAAGGTTGAGTCCTTAGAGAGTTCTAGCTACTACTCCCTTTAGAGATCTGAGGGGTTCTCTCTTTAGTGATGTTGCTCATGAGCCCCAATCCAGAGCGTCCCCCAATATTTAGCCAGTTGTTAACTCCCTAATATCAATTAACCAATTCTTACAAGTACCTCCTTAACACAAGTACCTATAGAGTGCAGGTAGAAGTAGGCTTCAGTTTGGAGAACACATGTGACAGAGTGGTAGCTCACCGGCTGATATGCCGTCAGCCACTGCTGGGGATGAGAGCCACTGTTCTTCCAACGACACTGCTGGGATGCTGGTGAAAAGTCCAGATCGTCTTGAGTTTTCAGAGTTCCTAAGATGCCAGAAGTAGGTTAGGACTGTCTCCTCCCAACAGCCCCCAACCCCAAACCAGCGATGCCTTTTTAAAAAAAGTTTGTTTGGAACTGTTCTGCTGCCGTGAGAGTTTCCAAGTTCTGAACTATCTTGCTGTTTTTATCGAGCCCCACATATCTGCTTTCATCCAGCGGCTCATAAGCATTTCGCTCTTCCTTAGATTTAGTGTTCTTCCCTAGTTGATGCCTTTGATTGAGTCAATAAAA
Source organism: Phascolarctos cinereus (assembly GCF_003287225.1). Lineage (NCBI taxonomy): Eukaryota > Metazoa > Chordata > Mammalia > Diprotodontia > Phascolarctidae > Phascolarctos > Phascolarctos cinereus. The sequence continues at coordinate 499,969,041 of NW_027555847.1, forward strand.
ACGTCTAGGCCTCGTTCACACTGATTTCATACCTTTGATTGATTGATTAGTTCTTTGAGAAGTATGGTCCACTGATATTATTGATGTGAGGGTATGGAATACCCCTCTTATATCTGTAATATGGCAGGTTGATCACTAAGGTCTCTTTCACTTCTAATTCTGTGATTCTGTGGGAGGCCTTTAATTTTTTTTTGTTTAATTTTGTTTTAGGACCAGACCATTTCATTGATATAGGCTGCTCCCAATAGAGCAGGAGACCTGCTTTTATCTTTTTATTTATCATCTATCTCTTTTTATTTTTATTTGTTTATTCATTCATTTATTTATTTATCAATGAATCTGTCTACTTTTTAATTTTTGTATTATAGACCCCTTTGATAGTCTTGTGAAACCTATGGCTCCCTTTTCAAAATAACATTTAAAATGCATGAAATAAAATACGTAGCCTTATAAAGGAAACTGAAGAAATTAAAAGATTTATCAAAATATTTTTAAAAGCAAGTTTATGGACCCCATGTTAAGAACATCTCCTATAGAAAAACTTCTAGATCAGTAGATCAGTAATTTCTCTGAAACTTAGAATCTTAGAGAGCTACCTAGACATTGAAAACAGAAGGAACTTGCCCAGGATCATACAGCCAGCATGGAACCGAGGCCAGACTTGAACCTCGATCTTTCTAAGTACAAGAACAATTCTCTAGCCACTACATCATATTGCCTTTTGACAGCTTAAATTTTTAGGAAGCTTGTCCTTAATATAAAGCCAAAATCTGTCATTCTGTAACTTCAAACCATTGCTCCTTATTTGGTCATCTCAGGCCAAGTCCAGTCCCTTTCCCTCATGATCACCCCTAAAATATCAATTGTCGTGCCTCTTTTAAGTTTCACCCCAAATCCCCAGTTCTTTGAATTGGTTTTTGTATTGCATAGTTTCTGGTCTTTTCTTTTCCTTTCTTCCTTCCTTTCTTTCTTGTTTCCTTCCTTTTTTCCTTTCTTCTTTCCTTCCTATTCTCATTAACCCCCTCTAGACATAAACCAGGTTGTTCGTTTCCTTTCTAAAATATGGAACCCCCAAGTGAATCCAGTAATCCAGATATGGTATGATAAGGGCAGTGTACAGTGTACCTTCACATCCCTTGTTCTAGATACTTCATTTCTATTGATGCAGACTGACTTTGCTTTCTATTTCTTGGATGGCTCACTACTGATGCATGTTGAACTTGTAGCCCATTAAAAGTTCAAGATGCTTTTTCATAGAAATTGATGCCTAGCCATACTTCTTCCTTCTTTTGACCTTGTATGGTTTATGTTTTCGAGCTCTTTACATTTATACCTGTTAAATTTCATCCCATCAATTTTGGTTTTTTATTCTCATATCTTGAGAGCTTTTTGGATCCTGACTTTGTGAATCAACTTATGAGGTCGCTAGCTATTCCCTAGCTCTGTGTCATAAGTAAATTTCATAAGAAATCCATCAAAGTAATTGATAAAAATGTTGAATAACATAGGGCCAAGGATAGATCCATAGAGTACTCCACTGGAGACCTAGCTCTGAATTAGCATCAATCCATTAATCACTACTCCTTTGGTCTGGTCAGTAAATCAGGAATGAATCTACCTAATACCTCTCTCCATCTTAAGCAAAGAAAATAATAGTCTCACTGAAATTTTGTGTATAAAATTCTACTTCTGACAATGGAGTGATATTTGAAGATATAAAGAGTGGAGTATAATATGAGTGATTTTTTCAGGTGTTTTTCTGAAATGCAAGTTTAACATGTTTATGGCATTGCCTTGATCTACCACTTTAGTAAACTTGAAAGAAAAAAAAAATAAAAGGAATTGTATTAGTCTGGCATGATTTGATTAAATCATGTTAAGGATAACTTTTCTTATTTTTAAAATGCTCATAAACCATCCATTTAAAATTCATTCTAGAATTTTCCAGGAATAATTATGATAATAACAAAAACTAGCATCCTAGAATCATAAGTCTGAAGCTAGAAGGGAATTTGGACTATCTAATCTTTACCCCTTCCCCCTCCCGTTTCACGTTTAAAGGATCAGAGACCCATGGAGATTAAATAACTATCTCACTGTCACAAGGCATAAAGTGCTTTAAATTTTACAAAGCACTTTGTAGTACTTTGTTTGAACCTTGCCATGATCCTGTGAGGTAGTTACTAAAGTTAAGATTATATCCATTTTACAGATGAGGTATAGGGTCAGTGAGATTAAATGCATTGCCTGAGATCACACAGCTAATGGCAGACTCATGTTTTGAATCCAGGTAGGTTTTCCTGAATCCAAATCTAATACAAGTGTAGTCATGTTCATTGATTGAAGTGCACCCTTTTCTCTAAAAAAAAAAATTGGGACATCTGCTCATCCCCAGTTTTGTAGCATTTGCTTTTATATTTTTAAAGCTCATGAGTAATAGTCATTTGTGCACTCTACAATGTAGTTTGCTCTATCCAGGAGACTTGAACTAATTAAGGGGAATTAGGAGCTCTCTAGTGACCTTCTTACTTATCTTGGGTTTTGACTTCTTATTAAATACTTTTGTTCCATCTTTCCCAACTCCCAAGATTGTTTTCCTCAGTTGAAAATACCAAAGTAAAATAAAAGTTGAATATATCTATCTTTTTACCTTTGTTATCACCATTCTATCCACCCCAAAGAAGTGGTCCTGTCCCTTCCTAAATCTTCCTTCTTTTGTTGTTGTTCTTGTTGTTGTTGTCGTAGTTGTTTGCTAGGCATGGGGGTTAAGTGACCTGCCCAGGGTTACACATCCAGTAAGCCTAAATCTTCCTTCTAAGCTCAATTTAATTGAAATCTGTTTACACCTACATTGCAGCTCTTTGTGACAGGAAATGGCTTTCTCATTATGGGGAAACAACAAACTAGAGCTTTCTTTAATTGTAGTGGAAATTTTTGTTGCCTTCTCTATATTTTTAGTTGAGTAGGAGTTTTAGAAACTACTTTTTCGTTACTAATGTGCTCAATTATTTTCCTTCCTTTTGTGGATGGGATGAAACTTTTTTTTTTTGTTTCAGAAAGCAAACTCTTGACCAAAATAACTATATTTTGGAATGTTGCAGCATTAGCTATTAAGCATTGTGGATTTCTTTGTTTCATTTGAGTCATGGAGAACATTCTAGGTGTACATTTTAGCTTGAAGTTGGTTTTCTTACCTCTTTGCTTTTTGATGACATTACAATCTAATTTCTAATTTTTAGGTTGATGTTGTATTTAATTGGATTGGAGATATAAGGGAATCAGCCATATGACAGGTGTTTTAATTAAAGGTGAAATTCTGTGTTTTGAGTGGAAGGTATGGAATAAATAAACAAATATGCCCTTACTCAGTTATTCTTTTTACTAAACATCACTAAGCAAACTATTATCTGAATTTTATTGCATTTTCTCACTCTGCCAGATATTTTATATTTTTATAAGCCTATGTTAAGCCTTTCTTCTGATTTTTGATAAATCATAATTGTATAAAGTACCTATGGCAGGTAAAGAATTGAAGGAAGAAGTCAGAGTTAGTCTCTAATGTCATATACTGAATATTTGGGAAAGTTGTATCTGTATTTTCAGTCTGAAAAAATGTATATTCATGTGTGAAAATAAGGACTACGTTTTTAGCAATTGAATTATAGGTTATATCATAAATAGCATTCATATTAATATTTGCCATATACATAAAAATGTTTATGTAACCTTTAAATGAAAGAAACAATATTCTTACTGAAGTTTTCTGTATAAAATTTTAAGACATTTATATCATTGAGAACTGGGTGATATTTGAAATCCAAAAGAAGGCAAAGGAAGGGGCAGAATATATTTTCAATAAGCTTCAGTAAGAAATATGGCATTTTGCTCATCTTGCTGATTTAATAATAAAGTATTTTGTAGTCCAAAGTCTCAGTTGCAGCATCCTAAAACTCACATGACTTTCACTTTGTTTTTGGTGAACTTTTCTTTCTAATAGTGTCAAGGATGCTTGCTTTACATTTTTTAAAAAAATTAGAAAGGCATCAAATAAGGGAAATCTCTCATCTAATCACTGGGTTAAGAATTGTGGTTACAAACTACCATCTGGTCCATCTATCCTTGGATATCTTCTATGCCACTTTCCAAGTTACGTGTGCTGATAGTGTTGATGCTGTTATCACTAATTATGTAAATAAAATTAAGTATGACAGTCCCTATTTCTTATCACATTGCTCCTTAGTGAGAAACGTGCCTTATTTATCATGGCTTCTTTACTTTCAGTGTCGGTTCTGTTTCTATAATTTTTTTTTAATTTAATTAACCTGTAAGCATTTATTAAGTCCTTTCTATGTGCCAGGCACAGTGCTAGGCACCAGGAGTATAAAGACAAATATTTTATAAGTGGAGACCATGGTTACATATTTAAGTATGTACAGAATAAATAAAATAAATACAGTTAGTCAGCCATGCAACAAGGGTTTATTAAGCATTAATTAATGAGTCCTGAGCTGTGCATAGCACTAGGGATACAAAGAATGGCAAAAAACCAAACAAAACCATGGCCCTTACCTTTGTGAGGCTTCCATTTTAATGTGGGAACAACATAAAAATGCCTGTCTATACAACACAAACACAGTGTAAAGGAAGGTAACTTCAGAGGGAATGCAATTGCCTTGGGGCAGATGGACCAGGAAAGGCCTCTTGCAGAAAGTAGGATTTGAGCTGAGTCTTGGAGGAGGCCAGGGAAGCCACAGGATGGAGGTAAGCAAGGAGTGCATTCTGGGTATGGAGGATAGTCAATAAAAAGGGGCCAAGATGGGAAATGGAGTGCCCTGTTCAAGAAACAATAAACAAGTCAGTGTTACTGGATTATAAACAACATGAAATGGAGTAAATTACAAGAAGATTGGAAAGGTAAGAAGGGGACAGTTTGTGATGAGCTTTAAATACCAAACATACTGTTTTGTATTTGATTCTGGAAGTAATAGATTGAAGCCACTAATGAATACATAGTAATTAGGGTGGGAGGCCACTAGAAGCTGGGGGTCAGGAAGGACTTTGTGTAGGAGATATAGAAGGCTGATCTGTACCTACATTGCAATGTATTGTTGTGAAATGTCTGCTTATTAAAGAGATATTGGTCTAATATTGTCATTGTTTAGTAACAAGGTATTACTTTATGAAAAATATCATGGTATTTCCCCCATAATGTTTATAAGGTGTGGATAAAGATTTCTCTATGAATAATCTATTAGAAGTTAACCAAAATATAATTTGATATATCAGTGTTATCCCATATACTTATCTCTTAGTGGGAGAATTCCATGAGGATCATTGTGGTGGACACAATACAGATGTTCCCCCTCTTTTTATTTCCCTTTGTATTCAGAATTTAATTACATGAATTTTACTCTCCCTCATGCCTTCCCTTCCCAATATTTCCTCTTTGTCTGCAGTCAGATTCTATTTTAAGATCTTGGTGTTTTTTGGAGAGGTTTTCTTTCACCCCCTTCTTCAGCATTCTCAATCTTAGGCCCTGTGTGGTCAGCATTTTTTTAGGCATCAACCTCTGAGGTAAAGGGAAGAACCAGCTAGAATTCTATTTGGTATCTCCATTCAGAGCTTGCATGTGTCCCTGTGCACTCCGGGCAAAGGAAAACTGACTTTTCCTGATAGGGATTAGTCAGTTTCCTTCTCTGTCAAGCTGTTTACACATAAAGACGGATACAGAGGATGGCAACCAGGATCACATGGTTCACAGGTTGTTTCCCTTCCCTGTGCTTCCCTGTGTGAAGTATGGGGAGCCAGAGCTTTGGAGGAGTTACTGCTGCTCCCAGGATGTCCGCTGACCAAGGTGCATCCAGGCTTTACAACACAGACTGGTGGCAACCAGCCAGCATTCAGCTTGGTATATATAGAATGGGGCCCTATGCTTTCTTTAGGGAAGTTTTGGAGGTCTGTGTCTATAAATATTGTAGACTTCTTTAACCCTAGCTGCCTTAGAATTGTTAAATTATTAAATTGCAGTGGAAGTTTCTTGAGATAAAGCACAGTGTAACAGAAAAAGGGAAGTATTCAGAGTAGGAGATCTGGGTTCTTATTCTAGACTGAGCCACAAGGTATTTGTGCAGCATTTAAGAAGTCATTTAAACTTTCCCAGTTTCTGTTTTCTCCTCTGTGTGAAATGAGGCTCCTAATTTGTAAAATGAATTGAACTAGATAATGTGACCAGCAGCAGCTCCTACAAACCTCTGACCTCCACTGATTGACAGCCTGGTAAAGACATGGTGTAAATAGCTCACATTGGTATCTTAAAAGGTTAACAAAAAAAAAAAGGTTGATGAATCAATGGTTAGCAACATCTATTCTCCCACATATACCAAATCTTTTTTTCCCCTAGATCCTGAACTTGACAAATAAAAAATAAAGTGGGCATTTCATTTATGTGTATGTAGGAGAACAGAAAAGAGGATTAACCATGAAAGTGTAGTTCTTGATTATGTACAGCTTGCTTTTCTTTTTAATATAACAAATCTTGAGAGTCATCTATACATGAATTAAGGACACTCTTTGTGAGGTATTCATGGGGTTAAAATAAACAAGCTTTTTATAAATAATACTCAATAATGGGGTCACATCTTTATCATTTCACAATTAATGTAAAGATTTAGAATTATAAGATACTATCGTGTTTCTTGTTAATTGAAGCTTTTTTTTTTCTTTAGGAAACTCTTTACTTCCTCCAACCATTTTACATACTACAAAATTTTGAATTTGCCTAACATCTTATCCTTTAACCTTTGGAAAAGTTTCAGTTTGTCAGTGCCCACTCTATTGTGGTCCCCAGAACTGAATGCAGTATTCCATATATAATGTGATAAGCATAATTATTCCATCAGCCAACAAAATTTATTTATTAAAGTTTATTATGTGCCTAGTACTGTGTTAGGTACTGGGAATACAAAGAAAGGCAAAAACAGTCCCTGCCCTCAAGAAGCTCCCATTCTAATGAATGTTGAGAATATTGCCTCTCCTGTTTACACACACACACAGACACACACATACACACACATATATAATTACACTTTATTGCATACAATCTAGGGTTATACGTATATCTATATATTTTAGCACTCATGTTATTTTTGTTGAGTTTGGAGTCCACTTAAACCTCTTAGTCTTTCATATGGACTCATGTTAAGTTGCAGCTCCTTACTTTGTACTTATGTAATTGAATTTTTGATAAATTCAGATGTCTCTCTGGGTTGACATTGTTCTGTTTCTCTGCCCTACTAGGATATAATTTATCAGCCTGTTTCACATTCATCTATCTATACAATTATCTAATTCATTTCAACAGGAATTTGTTAAATGTTTATTATAATGTGCAAAGTGGTCAGGCATGGTGGGCCATGCCTGTGACTCTTGCTATGGGGGCAACTCAAGGAAGTGGTCATCTTGAGTTTAGGAGTTCCGGGCAGCAATAAGTAATGCTATTTGGTCTCTGAATTAAGTTAATATCAATATAGTAAGCCCTCAGGAGTAGAGTGGCGCATCAGATTGCTTAAGGAAGGGCAATCCATCTGAAGTCAGAAACAGTGCAAGTCAAACCTCTCATGCCAATCAGTAATGGCACCAGGCCTGTGAATAGCCCCCTGCACGTCTTATCTGGGTGTGATGGGGGGGCCCTAGCCTTAAAAATAAGTAAATGGATAAATAGGTAGATAAATAAAAGATAAATTGATAAAAATGATATGCATTATGCTTAATATATAAAGCATAATATACTATTCCTGTCCTCAAAGGCCATAATTTAGTAGGAGAGATGATAGATAATAAAAGAATTATACAAAACAGAAGTATGTGAATGGTTAAAATATGTACTGTTTCTTCATTTGGCCTGTATGTATAACCTTAGAAACTTTGCCGTGTGCTTTGCTAAAATTAAGATATTCTATGTTGTCAGCATTTCCTTGCTCTATTGGTCTAATAAAGCTATCGAAAAAGGAAATGAGATTAACATCTATGATAATATTAAGATGTGTGAAATGTCAGCCAGAAAAGCTAATGAGATCTTGGGTGGCATTGACAGACACTGCTTCCAAGAATAAGGACATTACTGTATTCTGTCCTGGTCAAACTACTTCTGGTCATTGTGGGAAGTTTTGGGTACTACATTTTAGGAAGAACATGAATAAGCTGGAGAGTGTCCAAGGAGAGCAATCAGAATGGTAAAGGACCTCGAGATGGTGCTGTGGGAGGCAGAGGTATATTTAGCACGGAGGAGGAAAAGAGAAGAATCCAGGAGCAATATGCTAGCTGTCTTTCAAAACTGTTTGAAGTACTGTCCTGCAAAAGAAGGATGAAGCTTGTTTTCCTTTGTTCCACACAGTAGAGTAATAGGAGGCATTGTAGAGAGGAAAAGTTATGTTGGATATTACTGTAAAGTTTCTAACAACTAGAGCTCACCCAAAGTAAAAGAAATTGCCCAGAAGCTAGAGCCTTTGCACTCTTTGAAGGTCTTTGAACAAAAACTGGGTGACCACTTGTTAGATATGTTGTAGTGAGTATTTTTTTGGTGGACTATTAGATGGATGCTGAGATCCCTTCCAACTCTGAAATTTCTTATTTTTTGACTAGTACAGTATAATACATATTTTAGCAAAGTCATGTTGGCTCCTGAGTTCTCATAAACCATCCATGTCATGATCCTTTCTAGAACTGTGTTGGGATCTCTGTTGAACTCATTCACTTGTCCATAATTTGTAGAATTCTCTAAAAAAAGTGATAGTTCTCCAACAGACAACTTCCACCACCTCTCACATTATCAGTGATTATGCAATTATTAAGAATGACTGGTTCCACTGATATCATTAATAAATAGGCATTTATTGAACAACTGCCATAAGCTAGGCCTTGTGGGTACAAAGACAAAACTGAAACATTCTCTGCCTTCAAGGTAGAGAGAATGTCTTATATTTAATTTATATTCAACTGTGAAGTCAATGTTCATACATATAATTATATTAAAACATATACAAAATAAATGCAAGGTAATTTTGGAGGAAGGAACTACTACCTGGACAGCTCTGGAAAGGCTTCATGTAGTTTTCGCTGCTCCTCTAAATAAACCAGGAATTTAAAGATGCAGAAATGAGGAATGGGTGTGTTCTAGGCATGAGGGCAGGGCAGACTTTGCAAAGCCATGGAGATGGATAGGAAGAGAAAAGATGCATGAAAAAAAAAAAGCAAGAATGTCATTTTGGCTGATGGAAGGGTGCCTGAAGGAAAGTGATATGTAATAATGCTGGAAAGGTAGAACCATGTATGAAGGGCTTAAAATGTCAAACAGAGTAAGTTTTGTACCTGATTCTGGAAATAAGGTGCTCATGGAATTTATTGAGCAAGGGAGTGACATGATCAGATGTGTGCTTTTAAAAGCATCATTATGGAAAGTCTGTGGAGGATGGATTGGAGAGGGTAGAAACTTGAAGCAATGCAACCAATTAGAAGGCTCCTACAGTAATACAGGTGAGAGGTGAGGAGGGTATGTGAGCTAGGCTGGTGGCCTTGTGAGAAGAGATGAGGGGATGCATGTGAGAGATGTACCAGTAGAATGCAAGCTCCTTCAGAATGCAGGGGCTATCCTAGTTTTTTTTTCTTATATCCCAGTGCCTATCACAGTCCTTGTACATAGTAGGTGCTTAATAAATGTTTGTTGAATTTTGAATTTTTTCAGAACTCATTTAAAGCATATACTTGCTCTCTTAATTTCTACTCATGTGTCTTGGGCTTTAATGCAATTCATTTCAGCAAGTATTTATTTAATATTCTCTTAAACATGTCTGCTGTACCTTTTAGAAAAAAAAACCCGATTATCTGTAATCTTATAATAGTGCTTTATTATTTCCATGGTACTTTTCTCAGAACAACCCTATGGGGTCAATAGTGTAAGTATCATTACTTCCCTACCCTCATTTACAGGTGGAAAAAAAAAAACAGACTCAGAGAGGTTAAGTCACTTGCCTGAGGTCACATGGTGGTAGTGGCAGAAGTGGGAATATAATACAGGTCCTCTGATTCAATGGACAAAACTCTTTCTCAGAAGATTCTATTCTTCATTTCAACAAACATTAAGCACTTCTTCCTTCTCTTCTTTCTCCTTCTTCCCCCTCCCTCTTTCTTTCCTCCTTTTAGCCCTCCCTTCTTCCTCTCCTTCTCCTCCTACTACCTAACATTTACACAGAGCTTTAAGGTTTACTAAATGCTTTACAAATATTATCTCATTTGATCCTCACAGCAGTCCTGGGATGTAGGTGCAAATGTTACCTTCTTCTTATGGATATGAGGCAGACAGCAGTTAAATGACTTATCTAGGGTCATGCAGCTAGTAAGTGCCTGAGGTTAGATTTGAACTCAGGTCTTCTTGACTCCAAGTCCAATGCTGTGTTCATTGAGCCAGTTAGCTGCCTCTAGGTGCTGCTATGGTAGGTGTTTGAAATATAAAACTAAAACTAAAATGGTACCCTTCCTTCCTAGAGCTTATGTTTTATGGCTGGTAGAGGTGAGATGAGGAGGTATGTACTAAATACTATGTATGTATATCTATATACATAATGTGTGGGGTTATTTGTGTATGTATGTGTAGATGTGTGTATATATACATACATACATACATACATATCTATATGAAATAATTTCAAGGGAGAAGAAAGCACTTATAGCTGGGAGAATGAGAAAAGACAGGAGATAGCTTCTAAGATGTTTTAATTTTTTTTTTTTACTTTTAAGCAATTGACGTTAAGTGACTTGCCCAAGGTCACACGGCTAATAAAGTGTCAAGGGTTTGGTCTGAGGCCTGATTTGAACTCAGGTCCAGTGCTCTATCTACTGCTCCACCTAGCTGCCCCTCTGAGGTGTGTTTTAAAGGAAGCTAATTATAAAAGCAAATTAGAGGTTTAATAGTTGTGCTGTCCTTGCTGTCTTTTTAAACATTATACAATCTCTGTTCAGTTCAATTTAACAAACCCTTACCGAGTGCTTATCCTGTGTAGGTGCAGTATGCTGGGCACTGATGAGGTACACATTTTAGATGTCTTATGATCCATGCTGTCGTGGAGATTAGAGCATTATGAAGTGATGACATATATACATGTATATTATATGTACATATAATATACACATATGCACATATATAGTCAGGATATTAAAGAATATGCAATAAGGACACAAGAATAGAGCAAACAAATTGCTGTTGAGATTAAGGAAGGAAGATTATTATTTTCCTGGGAGATCGTGTAAGATATCCTAGAGAAGGTAGCATTTGATTTTGGCTTGGGAGGATGGATAGGAAGTAAATAGACAAAAGGGGAGTGTGTCAAAGAAAAATAGAAAGGAAGATGTTGGTTGTGTATAGATGGAGGGTAGTAGAGATTGATGGGAGCATAGAGTATGTGGAATGGAGCAGCATGAGTTAAAGGTAGAAGACAAAATGGTGTCAAATTGTGGAATTCTTTGAAATCCAGGCAAAGTATTTAAAATCTTACCTCATAGGCAACAGAGAAAAACAGAAGGGTATGGAATAGAAGAGTTACATGACCAGAACTGCACAAGAGAGAGATCAGTCTGGCAACAATGCGTGTAGAGTATGGGGTGCAATGAAAGGCAAACCAATGGACATGAGAAGACTTATTATGAGACTATTGTGTTAATTTCAGTTATTGGTTATGAGGTTCTATATTAAAATATTGGCAATTAGAAACAGAAAGGAGCTGAAGGTGAGAAATATTCCATATGATGAATCCATAGGAAATGGCAACTGACATGAATAGTGAGGCAAAGAAAAATATCAAATATAAGTGTTTTGGACATAAGACACAGGGTGAGCTGTGGTGACACTGATGGAAATAATGAAGTCTAAAGGAAGACCAGACTATAAGGCAAAGACAATAGGTTCAGATTTGAACATATTGAGTTTAGGATGTCTGTAGGCAGAGATTTCTACCTGCAAGTAGAAATGTGTTTCTTTTGGGAGACAGAGAAGGGAGGAAGTTATTTCATTGAGGGGCAATTGCAACTATGCAAATGAATGGTTTTCTCAGTATAGACAGCAGAGAAAAAGAGGAAAGGACAGAGGACAGAACTTGTGGAAACACATCAAGGAATTAGGAAGATACAGAAGAACCAATAAAGGATACAGAAAGGTGGTTAAGGGTATAGGAGGCAAAGTTGGCAGGTGTCATGTCTTGGAAAACAAGGGAAGAAAAAGGATCAAGTAGGTGGGGGTCTTCATCAGCAATGTCAGATGCTGCAGAAGCTTAATGCAGAAGAAGTGAAAAAGGCTTCATTCTCTATGTGGTAATTAGGAAGTCACTGGTGACTTTTGAGAGAGCAGTTCCACTTGAGTGGTGGGTATGGAAGTCAGATGAGGACAGTGGGTGGTGAAGAGGAAATTTTGGATGTGGCCAACTTTCTCAAAATGGGTTTGGGAGTGAAGAAGAGGAGTGAGATAGAGTGATAGTGAGATGGCACTGAATGGTCAAAGGAAGTTTTCTTTTTGCTTTAAGAGTTAAGGAAATGTTAATAGGTTTATTTTGTGAGCTACTTGATGGGAAGAAGTTGTTTTTGCCTTTCTTTGTATCCCCAGCACTTAGCACGGTGCTTGGAATATAGTAAGCACTTAAATGCTGTTGAATTGAATTGTAGACATGTATGATACAGTGAGAGAGGGAAGGACTGAAAATATTTGAGCAAAAAGTGATGATTATATCGGGGCAGCTAGGTGGCACAGTGGATAGAGCACTGGCCTTGGAGTCAGGAGGACCTGAGTTCAAATCCAGCCTCAGACACTTGACACTTACTAGCTCTGGACAAGTCACTTAACCCCATTGCCTAGCACAAAAAAAAATGGTGATTATAGGTCATAGTCCTTTGGGGAAAGAGGGATGGTAGGCTCAAAATCACAGGCAGAGCAATTAACTTTAGTCTAAGGTAGGGATTTTTTTCTTTCTTCTCTGCTTTGCACATCCCTGATATCATGGCCCTCTTTGAGAATGAAGGACAAACAACAACAACCTCTGTGAGAGAAGAAATGGTTTGGGAGAATCATTTTGGGGAATGATCTTCACCCAAAGAAGAAGAATAATCCTTTACTTGTTTGCATTTCATGAGCATAGGTCAAAGCTCATTTGATTACCCTTATTTTCATAATCCTCAACCCTCTGGGGGTTTTAACCTTTCTGGCATGATCCTTACCACGTTCAGACACACTTTTTTTTTTATTCCTTTGTGGATATTGTTCCATTAATGCTATCTATATGGATACAAATCTTGGAAATTCAACAACATCTGAAGACTCAAAATTGCAGGTCACCCAAAGGGCAATAAAAAGATGTATGGTAGGTAGCACATGAGTAGGCTTCAGTATACAACCAATGACAAAATTCACAGGAGAGATATCAGCCAAAAGGCATCTGATCAGAAAAAGGAAATGGGTTGTACAGATAGCAAAATCCTGGTATGGTAGATGGATATCCGGCATGTTGCATTGGTACCCTTGTTTTATTAAGAGACCTAGAGATATGCTCCTATAATGTCCGGTGGACCAACCATGGAGACCATATGAAGAGACAAAGATAAGAATTACACAGAGTTGGTGCACAGGATAACTTTCAGTCTGCACTGTTGGGGAGAATACCCACAATGATGAACTCACAGATTTATAAGAATATAAGAAATCTGTTTCTCTTACCTTCTTTTGCTCTCACTACTTTTTGCTAATCTAAATGTCTGTTTCTGTCTCTCTGTCTCTGTGTGTGTGTCTCTATTAATCTAGTAATCTATCTCTCTACCTCTTTATCTATGTATACATGTACAATACATGCATATATGTAGATGTATGTATATACATATATATTCACTTTAGATGCATTCTCTTTTTCTTCCTCATTGGTATTATTTACATTTGCATTGCCAGAATTTTCTTTCTGAAGTTCTTCCACCTTTCTTGAAATAGGTACAGTTTTTGCATCTTAGGCCATGACAACATGCTTTGCCTATAAACTTTATGAAATCTGCTTTGCTAAAGTTTGAGTATGTGTCTTACTGGGCTTGTGTTCTCTTTACCTATGATGATGTATGTAAGGCGACATGAACAGTTTTCCACAAGTTTTCTGTCACTTCCACATCACTAAACAGTTCCCCTATCGTGAAATATTAGTTCTAGCTCCCATTGCCATTCATTTTCCATTCTGAGAGATGAAATTGCCATAAAATACATAAAAGGTATATCAGCTGTTCCACTTTTTTGTGAAATGTCATTGCCAGTAAATGTCTTCATCACTGAAGCCCTCCATCACTTGGGTATCTTGCCTTTGTGATCTCTTTTAGGGTAGTATTATTCTAACCATTGAAGCATTATTTACCATTCTAAATTGTTCACAGTAAGCCAAACTTCAGTAATTTATCAATAATTAAGTGCAGATTTTAAGAAGGGAGGGATCAGAAACACGGAAAGCAGCTTGTTAGTTTATTGAGTATCAAGTGTTATTAGGCAATTCCAATTGAGGTCATAACTACAAGCCAATATACAGTGTATACATTCTGTTTTGCAAAGTTATCAGGAAGTAGGGAAAGGAAAAGAGAAAGAAATACAGTTATAATGCAATAGAGAGGGATTCTTCCCATCTCCTAAACTTGCACTCCTTGAAACATGACAATCATCACAGGATCTATAGATGAATTGCTTTATGGGTCTCCATTTCTGTTTCATGACCTGGCAGTTTCATTTCTAAGTACTATTTGTACATGGCCTGAAACAGAGTTACCAACCAGCTGCTGATCTGAGAGGAAGAAAATCGCTGTGTTCTGAAATCATAGAACAAGAAAGAAATCCTAGGATCTTAGCATCAAATTTGGTAGCTATTCTCTAACATAATTAGTCTTCCAAGCTATACAGATCTTTATTGATTGAAACCAGTCTCTTGAATCGCACCTGGAAGCAAATTGGCTAGAGGATCAACTGGAAATTAACAACAGGGACCAAGTGGGAATATTAGTCTTATCTAGAGAAACAGGACCTTTTTAAAAATCATTATTATTATTTGGAGGGTGGGAAGGAAATGAAAGCAAGTTCCCCTTTAAGGAAAATGTTAATAGCTCCTCAGTAGTAGTTGTAGAATACTATCCAGTAATGAAAGAGAATGTTAATAAATTTATTTCTTTTTTATGTTGATATGGATCAAAGTTGAAACTTCAAAATACCAATGATAAGAATGAACCTTTTAAGATTCTAGACTAATGCTTACTAAAGCTAGTGTCATTAACTATAGCTCACTTCTTTTGCTATGGATCAAAAAATATTTGCAAGTAGGCAAGACAAAAAAAAATCATTTTAGCTTGGTAATCATAATATTAAAATGCATTGTGTCTTTAAAATTTATATTCAGTTTAAAGTTTAAAGAATGTGGCAGTCATAAGAAACATCTTTGGGTAAAGGCTTTAGAAAGCTGGCTAGGAAGTTATTTTGTATGCAAGAAATAGTGGCAACACCATTTGTTAAAACACAAATTGCTAAATTGATTTCTTTTTCAGATAAACCGTACCATAGTATTTAAACACCTGACATTTAGTAATGAATGCTAACAAAGGGACCACAAGTTTTCATTGCAGAATAGAAAATCTTCAAGTAATGAGACCAGAGTTACAAATTTCATATTAGGTTTTCAGCAGTATAAAGTTTGGAAATATATTATTTGTTGTGAATTCTATCGTTTATCATTTGGGAATATACTGAAGTGGAATCTGGGAGAATAGATTTTGAATATAGTTTTGCATTCTCTAGTATGTTTTCTAGTGTATGTGACTTAATAAATGACATTTTAGAGGAGTAACCATCAGAAATTAATGCAAATGTGGTAACTGAATCTGTGCTAGCTCAACTGCAGTCCTTTAGCCCCTATCCGGGTAAAAAGAGAAAGGGATATAAGAAATTAATCATGACATGATGTAAGGAAGTTTGAGAATGAGGATAGAAATATATCAAATAGAAACTATTTATTTTTTCTTGATTTGATCACTGCTTGAGATTACTCAGAGAGGGAGAGAGATAGAGAGAAACAGAGAGAGAGAGAGAGAGAGAGAGAGAGAGAGAGAGAGAGAGAGAGAGAGAGAGAGAGAGAGAGAGAGAGAGTGCAACAGGGAAAAAGTGATAGTCCATTGTAAAACTACAGAATTGTAGTTAAAAGGGACCTTAGAGATCATTGTGCTATCTTACTACCTGATGCAGAAGCGATTTATACAACTTTTGCTTAAAGGCTTTCAGTGACAAGGAATTCCCTTCTCTGTGATATTATTCCATTTTTGCAAAGATCAAAATTACTTTCAGAAATTGCATTGACCTAAAATTTGCTTTCCTGTATTTTCTATATGAGTATATATGTATACACACACACACACACACACACATATATATATATGTGTATATATATATATATACACATATATATATATGTGTATATATATATATATATATATACACAGACATACATACATATACACACATACATATACATATATACATACATACACACACACACACACACATATATATATATATACATATATATATATATCAGTCATAATTCTGCCACGTGGAGATATATAGAATAAATAGAATAAATCTAATCCTTTTTCTAAATAACAGCCCTTTCTTCATGTATTTGAAGGCAATTATTGTGACACAGACTAGTCCATTATTTCTTATATCTTTTCTCTCTTTCTCCCTCTCTGTCTCTTTCCCTCTCTCTTTTTCACTCTCCCTCTTGCTTTCCTCCTCCCTTTTCCTCTCTTACTTTCTCTCACATATTTTTTTTTGCCTTCTCTTCTCCAGGCTCACTAGCCTCAGTTCCTTCTGTCATTCTGAATATGACTAATGGCAGTCTATTCTATTATATTATGTTAATTTTTACTCACTTAATTTTAAGCCACAATTAGAGCTTAGGAAGGTAGTAGTTTTGCCTTCACTGGAAGTATTTAAAGGCTGAGTGAATACTTGTTAAGAATATTATTAAGAGGTATGGGTTGCATTAGATGGCTTCTGCAGTCCCTTCCAACTCTGAGCTTCTGTGATTCCATAACCGAGAAAACTCAATTGTTTGACAAAATAATGTAGAAAAACACTCATGTAAAATGGAAATAAACTGCTAATAAATATCACTTAATATTTCCCCTCTTCAATTTCCTGAATCTGCATATAATTTACCCTATGGAAGGGAAGTAAGATACTGTCATCTGAAACAAAATGCCTAACTCTGGTTGAAACAGAGAGGGAATTACAGAGAAAGTTCTTCATCCACACACATAGTTGGAAGAAATTGTTCCTTTGGGAAGATTCTATTAGGAGAGCCATTTATTTATTTATTTATCTATTTATTTATTTCTTCATTCATCTATCTATATAGCTAACTATCTTATCTATTTTGGTGATTAAGATCCCTTTCTTCTTATGCTACCCTGGGGGTTCAAAGTAACTCACCAAAGAGGTATTGTACCCCATAATTGATAAATGGATTAAAAATGTCAACTACATCCAGCTCCCAAATACAAAGTGTCAAAATGGTTTTAGAGAAATCTTAGAGAAGTTTGACATATCTCATGGAGCACTGTAGGTGCTCCTCATGTTTGGTGGTAGACACAGTCATTGGGCTTATGTGCAATTATTTTTTCCCATAGCTGAGGAGATAAAGCCTTTTCTTTGTTTTGCTTATACTTCAGGAATAAATTGGTTTTAGTCATAAGAAGTTATTAAAAGTACTTTATTTTGTTTCTTGGTCCCATTGTAGGCAAGCTAAAAGTACTGAGACTAAAAAAATCTGCTGCTTTTTGAGGTATGATATTTACCCTCAAAGCATGACTAGAGTCCCTAGAATAATGATTGGAGTATACTGGGTAAGGACTCAAAAATCTGCCTTAGTTTCTTAGTTGATAAAATTGGAATGCCATTACTTTAACAGGGAAGTCAATAGAATGTTAAAAAGAATAGAATGATGTTTTAGTTTTAGATATTGAAGCACTGATTAGTCTTCTTGATTAAATTGTCTTCTGATGTTTGAAGGCAATATATAATGAGCTAATATACATTTGTTCTGATAGATGAAGATGAACTCATGTCAACCAGTTATGTTCCCAAAACAAACAAACAAGCAAGAAAGCAAATAAAAATTTCCAAATGAAGAAACTCTTCCTTCCTGGTGCGGCAGACAAACTGAATTCTTACAACCCTAGGAGTGAAACTAATTAAAAATTTGGTATCATGGTACTACTTAAAAATTTTGAATTCCTAAGCATGAATGACTGTAATAGAATGCCAATTCCAAGTAAGTTGGCCATATTTTGCATCCTTTATGAGAACTGGTACAAACTTTTCTGGGTACCAATGAGCATTGAGTCCTGGAATACAGATTGTCCATTGTACTGATTTTGATTAGTATCTCTTGTAAATGAGTATGTCATTAAGTAGTTTTATTCCTTGTTTCTTCCACTTATCCATGGGATATCAGATAGAGGAGACGTTAGAGAAACACAGACAAGTTGGCCCATCTCCTACTCCATGCCTTTGCACACCTACTTCTCCATGCTAGGAATATACTGCCTCCTTATCTCCACCTAGATAAAAGGGTAGAGGAAGCTTCAGAAATTCTAAAAACCTAACAAAGCAATTTTTGTGCAGGAAAGAACACTAAACATAGAGACGGGAGAATAGAGTTAAAATTCCAGTCCTAACACATTAAGTATGTAACTCTGGGCAAATCACTCAACCCTTCTGAGCTCCAGTTTGCTCATCTGTAAAAGGGGAATAATAATGTTTATACAATCTGACTCAAAGGGATGTTTTGATGAAAAGACTTTGTTAACCAAAATGTATTGTATGACTGTGAGTTGTTTTTCTTAATAAAGGTGATTACTGTAATCTCTTTTAACAACATGTTCACGCTACTTATATGTATTTTACTTTGTCTTTTTATCCATTTTATCTATGGTTTATCTATTGCCCCAAATTTGAGCTTTGAATTGTTTATATAAAAAAAAAGTTGGTTCAAAGTGGGAAGAAGTTGGTTGAGATTAGTAAAAGTAACTATCTGTACATTGAATAAAAACATCATTTCAATTCTGTCCTTTACTTGAAGATTCCAGTGATGGCACTGAAAGGTATAGGAGAGTGAGTAGAATGTATTTCACCAATGCTTGTGATGATTAAAGAAACTTTAACTTGGAATAAAATTCAAAAGTTTCTAAGAGATTACTATATAATTCAACTTAAAAAGTACCATGATTTCACCAGTATAGATATTCTTTCCACTGATGCAGATTGGAACCATTTGGGCCTTCATAGAGAGTTTCATGAATTTCTATGACAAAAACAAAACAAAACAAAAGCAAAACCCATTGCCTTGCGTCTAACCATCTGGATACAAGTCTTTCTGAACATATTTAGATTGGGCCTCAGATGATAGACACACTGTTCTTTTCTAGGCTTATATTTCAACATGGCAACCAAGAAAGCAAATTCAATTGAAGCATTATAAAGGGAAGCATAGTGTCCCTGACTAGGGAGCTGATCTTTTCCTTGTCCTCTGGCCTGATCAGACCACTTCTGGCATATAGTCATCCAGAGAAAGTAAAGACTTGTCAGTATCACATTTTAGGAAGGACATTGATAAGATAGAGAGCATCTGCAGAAAGACACCCAATTTGTTGAAAGGAATCAAGTTAATTCCATGTGAGGATTGATTGAAGAAACCAAGGATATTTAGCTTTTGTTTTTGTAGTTCATCCTTCATTCTCAAAGAGGACCAGTAACAACATTATGAGGGTAATGTCTTGACTTGCTTGTGAATTTAATTTAAGTGAGGCAGAGATGTGAAGAGAAAGCCTGTAGGTGGTATGTCTTAGAGTATTTGGAGGGCTATTGAGAGGAAGAGGAATTCAGCTTAATTTCTTTGGACTAATAGAGCAGATCTAGAAAAAATAATTAAAAATTGGAAAGTGGAAAATTTTAGACTTTACATAAGGAGAAATTGCTCAACGAACAGAACTATCCAACAGTTGAATGAGCTAAGTTGGGGGGGACAGGGTGGGAATCCTTTTCACTGGAGTACTTAAATCAAAGGCAGGATGAGCACTGATGGAATGTGTTATAGAGGGGACTTTGTTCAGTTTCAAGTTGGACTGGATGGTTCCTGAAGTCCCTTCCATCCTTGGAAATTCTGTGACTCAGTGATCATTTATGTCTTCCTGCTGTAGAAAGCTGTTACCACACTCTGCTGACATAGCTTTGGAGAAGCCATTGAAGGTCATTTTCATATCATGGTGAAGCTTGAGAGTAGAATGTGAGTGGAAGAAGGCACTCATAATTGAACATAGTCTGATATCAGCCTTTCACTCAGTATGAGGGAGCAACAGTTTTTAAGATTGTATGCTAGACTTTCAGAAGACCAGCTTTAAAAAAAAAAGGCTCTCTGTATTTAAGTAGCAGTTCATCTTGGTATTATTACTAATCAAAGCACCTTCTTCCAAGTTACTGTGAATACTTATAAACTGCAGACAGCATGTAGTTCATGAATTTGGCTGCCTTTCCTTCGCTGCTATGAAATTGCAAACAAAATTGCTTTTCATTTCATTTTGACAGGCAGTTTTAATTTTATTCATCATTTTAGCAAATTGTGTAACATTTCAGTTGTGCGCAGCCTCGTCTTTTGTCTTTCTTTGCACTATATTTATGCTGAAAATATGAAAACAACAATAAAGAAGAGCCCAATAATAGCTTCTTGTAGTAAAAAGGGCTTATTAAAAGGATATTTTCTGCCTGGGTGAAAAACTTCCTTGAAAATGTCATAAATAGTTTATAACACACAGAGCTACACTTTTATTGTCTACAGAAGTTGATTGTCTTGCTAAACACATTTTTAAAAATCCCCTTCCCCCCTCAATTTTAGGTTTGTGCTTTGATGGTCTCAGCCTTGTCATAGACCAATTAGCCAAAGTCTATCTGAAGTTAAAGATGCCATAAATAAATCTTCAGAGAGGAAAAAAAATAGTTGAGGAAAATGGGGAGGGTGGAGGATTTGGGTAGTGAAGGATGGGGGAAGCCCATAAAGCTCCATCTGATAACGAAGTGGATACATTTTCATTTTGTAGAAAAATTGCTAATACCGTAACATCCAATAGGTTCGGTTTTATGATGTGCTTACAGGGCTCTTCATTGTGGTCTCAGCAATATGAAGAGCCCTGCAAGCATGTAATAAAACCCGAGTAGATTT
>NW_027555847.1:499995357-500115357 GCF_003287225.1 Phascolarctos cinereus
ATTGATGCTGTGTTGGCTCCTGAATTTCATTAAGAGATCCCGGGCTGTTTGGAAAGGCACAGGCCCATCTAGCTTCTTCACTTAAGTCATGGATAAATTCAGGAAGTGGAATAGAGCTGCTGCAGGAGACAGAAAGCATACACAGTTGCATTCTTAAGTTTCCAAGAGAGCAGGAAAATTTGAAATCCAACTGTGTTCTTTATCATCTTTGGTAAAGCAAGTAAAAAAAAGTCTTCCTTGTGTTTGCAGTTTTCTAGATCTTTCCTTAGCTGTCTTTTGACACTGTGTCACCTGACCCTATCAGGAGGGAGCTGGGGGCCTGGGCTCATGTTTACCCGGGGTCCTCCTGGGACTGAACTGTACCTTTGAGTCCAGCTTCTTTCAGTTTTACAGACAAAGACAAGGAGAACATTCTCACAGAACTCAGCCATCTAGTGTAAAACAGTTCCAGCTGTTGGTGCTCATGAATTTGGAGGAAAAAAAAAGTATTAGCTTGTGTTTTAGGTGTGGCTACATGCGTAGAGTTGCCTCCAGAAGTTGATTTTTAACTGATTCAGTTAAAAAGTGGAGAGGGATTAAAACATCAACTAGTTTACAATTTAGCTAATTATAACCTTTTAAACCTTTAGCATCTATTGGGGCAGGGATTGACTGCTGTATTCTTTTTTGTTGGGATTAGGTGGGGGGGGATGTCATACTTTCTTACCCACAATAACTTTACCCACAATCTATAGTGCACTTCAAATGTTACAGCAATACAATCTGTTTTTTCTCAAACTTAATTCTTTGTTGTTATTAGGTGGGAAAATACTAGTGGATAGCCATTGAAGAGCTTTCCATGCCTCTCTTCCTTCTGAGAAACTTTTCAATGAAAAAGTCAAGGCCATGGAATCGATTCCATTAAGTGAAGACACAAACTCTGACAGAGGATGGGTACATGGTTCTTAACTAATGCTCTTGCTAATATAGCTGCCAGCTTGTGAAGGCTTTATAGATATATTTATTGTGGAAACATAATTGGAAATCCACCCAGGCTGCTAATTAGCCTGTGTATTGGACAAGAAGCCAGGGTAGAGATCTTGAATTTTACTTATATTGTCATCTTTGCTCACTACTGTCCAACATGCAAGACACAAACAGAAGCATGGAATGGCCAATATGGGGAAGGTTGTTCTACAAAGTCAGGTAGGTACCAGAGATGTAGGCCCATCTCAAAAAAAAAAAAAGTGACTTTTCAAAGTTAGAGAGGGCCAAGTGCAGACACATTTTCAGGAAAAAAAAAATGTGTGAAGCCAACTTTTAAATATGTTGGAGGTTTAAGCTATTTCTCTCTCTATCTCTCTCACTGTAAAACTTTGGGTGGATTGCTACTCCTGTTCAATACCCTACCCCAAAAAAGTACCAGCTGCCTTTTTGACAAAACAAGTAAGTACTCTGTGGTTAAAGTCATTGTCTTTATGCTTAAAGCATTTCAAGAAACTGTTTTTCACTTAAACGTTTTTAAATATCCATTGTAAAACTTGAATCTGACACGCTAAAATCTTTAAAAGCCTTTTTATTTATACTTCTTATGGAGCCTTTCATGTAGATGCTGTGTGTGTTTTTTTTTGCCACCTTAGTCAGTTGGAAAGGGTTTTGTTATGATTTGAGTTATTTTTTGTTTGTTTGTTTTACTCATTTGCCAATGAATTGCCTTTAAAAAAAACCCAAAACTTTTTTTTCACCCAAATATCAGCTACCATTTGTCTAAAATCATCTTTCCCTCTTAGGCGTGGTGTTTTGCATACTGTTTAACTTGTTAACATTTTCTTTTTAACTTCTGACTGATCCTTTCTAAAAGATTCTTCTGATGCTTTGTCACACTTGTAATGTTATATTGTTTTTGGCACAAGCCAAATTGCCTTTCTTTCCCCTTCCCCACCACACACACACTCTTTATTACTTCACTGCTTGGCCAGCCAGATGGAGTGCTGCTGTATGAACTTCCTTCTCCCAAACACTGACTTGTATTATTCCTAAACCTCCTTTGCCTCCCTTAAGGCTCAGATTTGAAAGACTAGCCCTGAACTCTGATCTGGCATAATGTGCTATATTAGTGATTCTATATAGATTTCTCTCTCACTCTCTTTTTCTCTCTTTCTTCCCTCTCTCCATTGTCACTCTCCCCCTTCCTTGTTCTCTATATTTCTTCACTTCTCTTGCCTTCTCCCATCTACTTTTTCTCTTTTTTTCCTACTGGAACAGAAAAGGAATTCGAGGATTTTGAAGAGATGCTTTAAAGTTATCAAGAGGAAAGAGATTTTAGCAAAATATTTAAAAAATTCTTTGTTTTTCATTTTACCTCATATTCTAGAAAGGTTGGGAAATGAAGCAGATGAGTTTTTTCAGCTGCAGCAAACCCCTGTGTTCTTAAACAGAATGGCCATTTAGAGCCTGGAAAAATAAGGAGATTCCTGGTGGAAAGAAGTTTCGTACAAAACAAATTCACTCCTTCTGGGAGGATGAAAAAGTTATTTTTGAGAATATTAGTCAAGTACTAATCCTCTGCCCAGGACAAGGGAAACTATTTTTCAGCCAGTTTTATGGTAGCAGGATTCTAATAAATGCTAATCTAGGACTACTTTTGACTCATTATCCTTAACTACATACTTTATCATAAGCACCTGCCTGATGAGATACCCTTCACTATTATGCTGGACAATCATAGAGTAGTTTAAGGGAACACAGAAAAATTGTGGGTTTTTTTTGTGTAGGTTGGCACGTTGGGAGGACAGCCTGGTGCTGAACTTTCCAACATTTTGTGAGCCCACTGACACAAAATATGGACTTGATTTTCTGCAGCCTTGGTTGATCACAGCAGAATTAACATAGGGGGAAAAAAGTTTTGCTCTTCAAATGGAAAATAAGAAGTTGCTGCACAGCTCTGTGTGTGTGTGTGTGTGTGTGTGTGTGTGTGTGTGTGTGTAGGGACAACTCAGGGCCCTAGATAGCTAGGATAGTATTCCCTTTCTCAGTGGAGTCTGTTTGTGTTGAACAGCTCGGCACTCAGCAGACACAACATTTAACTTGGTTTACATCAAAAATAATTGCCTCAGATGTGTTTTAGTCTGCTCCCTGTCTTTCTCATCATTCTCTATTCCTGTTGTACTATGGAGAAGGCTCTGCATATCAAATGCCACATGAACCATTGTATGCAGTAAGGACATATCAAATTAAATAGCTGGATTTATTGAATTTAAATATTAAGACATTCTCCACTCACTAACTACCCCTTCTCTCTCTCTCTCTCTCTCTCTCTCTCTCTCTCTCTCTCTCTCTCTCTCTCTCTCTCTCTCTCTCTCTCGCTTATGGGAGGTAACCAGACTCCCATAATCTGAGAGGAGTAGGGAGAAAAAAGTTTTTATAGGCAGGGTGTTGTAGTGGAATGAGCACTGGATTTTATGTCAAGAGACTCAGCTCTGTTCCCCATTAGTGGTATGGCCTTGAGTAAGTCACTTTTTCTTCCAAAGCCCTAGTTCCCCAGATGCACGATGAAGAGTTTAAACTACATGACCTCTAAGGTCACTCTAGTTCTAAACATCTCATTCTGTGATATCATGTGGGACTAGGAAAATCCTGGATAAGGAGTGATATGGTTGTTTGGTTTGGCATTTAGAGCAAAAGTGGTAATTCAGGAGAGTTGGGTGAGGGGACCAATTGGCAGAGGACTTGGAAGCCTCATGGGTGTTTAAATTTAATTATATTCAAGGAAAATTTGGATAGGTAGGGTTTTTTCTGATATATGATATCACTGAAAAATAATTGGAATGACTGTACATTAAATTAGTTCTTTCTTGTAAGGCAGGTTAAGGATAAACTCCCTTCTCAGTGGTAAAAGAGAATTATGTTGTCATTGATTAGTGCTGTACAGAGAAGAACTGGTCATATATGTAGGAGATTTGGATCACATTTAGTATTTTACAGTACTTAGCTAGCATAAACATCAAAAGTTTTAAATGTAAACTTTAGCTCTCTGCTTTCATCCTTTTCTCAGTCCCCTGTGCTTATATAAAATAATAGCATATCCTTTTAAGAAATATTTCTGGTTTTGATACCTACCAAAGATGTTGAATGACCTTCAGGTGAGGATTATTGCTCCTTACTTACATAGACAAAGGGAAATAGCAAAGCAATATGAGAAATCCCAGTTCTACTTTTCTCAGAGAGAGAGTGAATGTGTGTATGTCTGTTTTTGTGTTGACGGGAACTCAACATGGTGATATTGGGCATTTGAATGTACCAATGGACATTAGCATTTGAATTTGTTACTTAAAAGTTGTCTTATCTTAAGTTTATTTACATGTCTATATGTATTATACTACCTTTCATTCTTCCCCCTTCCCAATATTTTGGTTGTTATCAGCATTGAAGCATATGCTTGTCTGATCATCTGTCAGGAGAATTGTTGAGGGGAAGACTGTATTGGCCATGGGATTGGATTGGATCACTTTTAAGGCCTGGTCCCTTTCAACTATTAAGTTGTTATGTTTCTATTTTTCTTAGAAGTAATTTGATTCTAGATTAGTAGAAACAGAGACTTTTTTGAAACCAAATGTGATCGCATGTCCTGCATATTGTATCATCACAGTTTGTGACATTATGCTGCAAAATGCTAGGCCATAAAAGCCTGTAATTTATAAAGATATATTAGGTACTTACAGTATGTATTATAGCCTGATAGCCTTGTAATTCTACATTGCCTATCATTTATTCTATATATAATTCCATAGAGGGTTCTGGTGACATTATAAACCACAAAAGCAGAGCTCAAGTGGTTAGTCATTAGAACCCCAAGATGGAATTACTTCATATTACATTATTCAGTATTTATTATTTTTCATAATGTGAAGTTAAAACACTTCGATTTAAAACATTTTCTGTTTACATTCCATGCTACAGTATCCGTATGCATGTCAGTCAGAAACATTCTGCTTAAATACCCTATCACATACATATGGAGTGTTGTTTTTGTTCCAAAGGAATTTTTGTTATATGAGGGTGTGTTGTTACAGCTCTGTATAACATGGTTTGTACTGGCAAGTTATCAAAGCAAACGCTATCTCTACATTGTGGAGTTTGTGTGAGCTAATATGTCAAAGAGAAGCCAATACAATTATGTTTGAATGAATTCTAAATCATTCATAAAGGGCTTGTGCAGAATAAATACTCTTCAGGGCTTCTTGACACAAAACCCACTACAGTGTTGGTAATGGTCCAGTGTCAAGCAATTGAAGTAACATACCTTAAATCAGGGGACTTGATTATTATTGTAGAATGGTATAGTTTATATGTTTAAGTTTTCTATGTGTTCAGGTTAATTATATAATAATATAGAATGATGTAATCTTCTTACCTAAACCTGATTCTTTTAAAAATGGTTCTGTTCTCTCTTCTTCCCTTTCCATCCTCACTAGACTTTAATAATTTTTTTTAGAAATGCTTAGGTTATTGTTATTATTTTGTTGATTAATCATGTCTGACTCTTTGTGACCCCATTTTGGGGTGTTCTTGGCAAAGATACTGGAGTGGTTTGCCCTTTTCTTCTCCAGCTCATCTTACAGGTAAGAAAACTGAGGCAAACAGGCTTAATTGACTTGCCCAGAGTCCCATAGCTAGTAAGTGTCTGGGGTCACATTCAAACTCAGTTCTTCCTGACTCCGGGCCTGGCACTGCAGCACGAGCTGCCCTGTTTAGGTTATAGAAGTAAGCAATGGGTAGGGTGGCTGTGTAGGGTAACAACAGCCTGAAAGGTTCTGATATTTCAGAATGAAAGCTAAACTATTCTCAGAGAATGTTTTTCTTTGGTGATTTTATCTTGGATTTTTTAAAGGGTTGAAAACCCAGAAAGATGACCAAAGTTTGTGTAACAACTTAGTTAAGAAATAAGTAAGGAATGAACATACTTCAAAAAACATGTTTTCTCTGATATGGCATTGCTAGAATTATTCACAGTGGTGACAAATTGTTGGAGGACACATAGTTAAGGTAATTTAACATTTGTTAAAAAGAGAAGGAGCAAGATTGAGAGAGGGAAAGAGAGAAGGAGAAAAGGAAGAGGGCAGCAAGCTGACTGCTTTTACTTTAAATTACACTGTAATTTCTTTTTTTGTCCAGTAAGTGACTTGAAAGTATTGAAAGATAAACAGCCTGAGTGAGGGCTTTGGATCCTTGCCATATGCTGGGATCTCAATTAAGGGATGAAATTGCAAGACACTGTTCAATTTTAACAGAAGTGTGGCTGGGTTTTGTGGGTCAGTAAAGTAGGCAGTAGATCTGTTCTATTCATGAGCAGCACAAGTATTGTATGGCCATAACTAGCTATATTAGCATTAATGGGCCTTAGCCATACAAATCCCTGCAAGTGGATTGGAGAATAGACCCCTAAAGGGGAAAAATGGACACAATAGTAGGGGTTTAGAGTCCTCATTACAAATACTTTATTCTTTTTCCCCCTCTTTGTCATTTGCCTTGGAATTTACTGATGAGTTAGTAATAGGAAAAATCATAAATGCAAGAATAGAGGTTCTTTGTGGAAAACTGAAATTTTAAGTGCTATTCAAAACATGAGTAGCAGAGAATATTGGAATTAGAATTACCACGTTTTTTAAAAAAGGAGAATGATGATTTTCTCCATTTTAGCACTAATTTGCATCTCTTGTGCTGTCATATTTTTTGCTGTAGTACCATTTTCCCTAAGTATTGCATTATTGGCTTAAAAGGTGTCATTTTCCAAATGACAAAGATAAGGAAGTGAATTTTCTTTATTTCATAATTTGCACACAGATCCAAGAGGACTTACTATTGTCACAAAATAAGTATGATAGATCATGTAGTAAAACTGGCTTGGGGGTGGAGGGAACTCTGCTACTCCATTAATTTTAATGGAAGATTATGGCATAGTTGAAAATATTATGAAAGTTAAATGGTGTTAATTTTCTCTTTTATTTTCTTCTCCGGTTTCATAAGACCTCCCATTTCTTTTTCTCTTTATTCTCCCACATTCTCAAGAATATCTATGGTAATGTAGCAGTGATATTTATATTAAAAGTGACTCAATTCAGTTTAACTCAATAAACATTTATTAAGTGCCTACAATTGTATATTTAAGATACAGCTTTTCACCTGGAAAAGTGTGGGCAAATGCCAGCCAAGTCTTTGTATAAATGAGGGGGAATTTAAAGCAATTTAGTGAAGTGTTAATTTACAAATTAAATTTTATTTTTTCATTGAGCAGTTTTTTTTTCCTACTTCTTACCTCTCCCCCATTGAAAAAAACAAAAAAAAGAAACAAAACTGAAAGTTCATTTTCCCCTAACCTTTTGTATATACCGAAAGGCAATGCCTAATGTCTTTGGGAAAGTATACCTGGTTTTGGGTTTACTTTTGAATGTTATTTTTGTCCATACAAAGGTTAAGAGTCACAGTTTAAAAGTTATAAGGACTCAAATTACCAATCAAATGACCCATTGAAATGAAATGAAGTAAAATGAAAAATCATTTTTAAAAGAGACTACTTTAAAGGCACTATAATAGGTGCTGGGATGGACTACTAATAAAAAAGTCTAGACAGTCCCTGACCTCAAGGGGCTTACATTATATTTCTTAAAAAAAATACATATTAGGGAGTAGTGTCCATGGGGAAAAAAAAAAGCTTTCATTTGTTAAATCACAGGAATGGTGCCAAAGGGCAGTTAATTATCATGCCCTTTCCAGAATCCATGGTAGTATTGCTTTGTTTACTGTTCCCAGAAGAAGTGGAGGAAGAAACCACAGGGTGGGTGGAAAGATATCCAAAGATATACAGCACAGATAGATGTGAATTATGTTTTTTGCCAACTAGATACAGTCATTTAGGGAAGTTTGCATTCATTCATTTGCTGATCAACCTCAAGCTAATGTAGAGTTCCAAAAATGAGCGGGTTAACTTAGAAAGAGAGATACAAGAGTATAGAGGAGGATTTTGTTCCAGGTTTGGAGGGGTAATGCACCACTGGGTGAATGATAAGATGTTTTGAGGATGTCTGGGGTCATTGGACTACAGACAGTAAGAAATATAAGAACCAGAATGAGGTCTGGGAGAATTAAATTATTCTTATCACCAGTTTTTAGCCTTCTGATGTTGCCCAAGCCTCTCTTTACCTACCTCTAGTTCCTACAGATAGAAATATAACTAGATGGTTTGGGACGAAAGAAATAACATCCTATTGAAAGCAGCATGCAATTTTAGAGTGAATAAAGAAAAGATGAATTGTTATGCTATTGTTCAGATGATTTCCAAATATACAATTTTTAAAAATTTTGATGTGATTGGCCCATTATAGTAACAACATTTTCTAAACTGCAGCAAGTTAGATCAGAACTAAGAATTGCCAATGTGCTGTTTCTGATATTGGATAAAATTAATGTGACCCAAATGAATCTGGGTTAATGGGACTTCCCTCACTTCTCTGTAGGTTTCCAAAGGAAGTGACACAATGTTCTTATAACTTTTAAGTAGAAGACACATTATAGAAATAAAATGTAGGGGCAGATTAAGCTTATTTCTGTATCAGTTAAAACTCTTCTCTCTATGATCCAAGCACATAACTTTAATGGTATTCTGCACATATGTTGAGGGAAGATGGGACCCCTAAGTACCTCTATCTTCAAGTATCCATTCCTATACTCTCACTCACTCTCTCTGTATAGCATTAAAATGATGTTTTACATTATTTAAAAATTATGTGAGTGTGTGTTGCTGTTGTGTAGGAAGGAAATAAATCAAGGGCCTTTGTGGGATTTTAAATTCATCCCAAGAGGAAAGAGCTGATATTAAGGCCTTCACAAGTGGGATTAATTTTGTGTATCTCTCAGGAGTCCATTGGGTATTATATTTATACATTATAAAAATGTGTTTTGATATGCCTTAAATTAATATTTTTCTGTCTGTAGGGTGAAAGTGAAGATAGTAGTACATCTGGGAAGAGGGGAGTAAAGGCAGGAAGTGGGATAGATTCTGGTATTCTATAAGAGTATGTATATTATTTGGCTGATATGTAGATTATTTTCTTGTTGTTGCATGAAAGGATAGAAAGTCTGGGATGATTCTAAAAGGAGTGGGATGAAGAAAAGAAAAAGAACTCAATTCTTCCCACCATCATCTTTTAAATTTGGCTTGATTCACTCATTCAGAAGACTACTCCACTTACACATGGCACCTGTGGCTGTTTGCCAGACTTTGTGCATCTCTGCCATTCAGTAGCAGCTTCTCTGGATATCCTTTAGTGGATGCTGTCAACTCATCACCTTTCTTTCCCTCCACTCACACTGCATTCACGGATGAGAGCATGTGCTGGTACTCATGCGTCAAGGGGAAGGGTACAGCCATAGAAAAGGATCACCCTTGGAGGCTCAGCATCTTATCTCAATGGAATAGGGAGTCTTTGCCAGTCTAGCCCTATTCCCTCTTCTTTTCAAGCAGACCCTGACCTTCCATTTGGCAAGAAGTTCTGCTGGCCCCAATACATAATAATACTCAACCTTGGGAAGGTTGGGGTATGAGAGGCAGGATAGTAGAAGTCTCTGGGAGCATTGGCAATTTGCCATCAGGTATGCAGTGTCTAATCAGAATGTATATTTTAATAGTAAGCAGTACTCCTTTCAGTCTGATCAGTTCTTCATCTTAAGAGAGTATCTATGTGTGAGTATGTGTGGGGAAGTACAACTATGTGTCTATTATATAGAACAGCGTTCTTGAATTAATGGTTGCTTAGATGGTCTATAAATCAGTTTAAAGATTCATTGAGTTTATTTTTGTCAAGTCACAAGTTGGGATATGTCTGGGCTATTGAGCCAATTACAGTACTAACTTGCAGTCATGGGTAATTTTCTCCCTCCCCCTCCTTTTTCCCCTCCAGTGATTTCCTAGCTTTAGTATTTATTTTGTTCCCACAAGGTGTGTAGAAAGAAATCTAAAAGTTTGCCCTTTGCAAAACCTCCCTTGCATGATAGAATGGTTTATTCAAATGCCTGTCATATCCCTGATAGTTTTATCTCAGCAGGATCCAGTAGCCCTGCAAGTCGGCAGGAAATCCACTGTAAATTTTTCAGGTCCTTGATGATTGAGTGTTTGTACTTTAGCAAGTTTTTTGGCAATATTTTATTGGGTGGAAAAAGAATTTGTTTTGAATCAAGTCCCAGATAAGGTTTATAAGCTTTCCTCTTTTTCTACTATTTTATTTCTGTTTTGTTTGTTGTTGTTGTTGTTTCTGTCTCTTTAGAATTTTTTTTCCCCTTTCTCTGCTCTGATGCTTGGTTAACAGTAGGATACAGAGATACTTGCCGTGCATGACAGACATAAAGTTAAATATACAACAATGAAGAAGGAATCTAGGGGACAAGTCATAAGTCCCACAACAGATTTTAAGATGCTGTAAATATATTCAAATGACAACTCCCCCATTCACAAGACACAGCATCTTATTTCATGTTGAAAATGAGTCCGAAGAATGCCCCAAGAATTATACATAGAATGTGGAGCAGTATACACGTATTTCTTCATTATTCTAAAGTAGGGTACCGGCATACAAGAGTTCCTCCATAAATATCATATATTCAGCATTATCAGACTTTGCTTCACTTTCTTCTAATGAGAACATTTCTCTCCTGGATAGTTTTTGTGTCGTTGTCATTGTTTCATAGTATAGTCTTCTTTCTTTCTTTTTTTAATTGCGGTGGAGGGTGGCTTGTAAACGAGTATCAAATGACCAGTTTACTGTTTCCAACATAGAGTTAGAGGACAGTATAAAAGTCTCTTGGCAGAAAGTCACAAAAGCCACAAGTTGGGCATTTAAATTCAATCTAATTCAAATTAATGATGAATGAATGAATGAAAAACATTCATTAAACATCAGCTATTAATAGGCACTCTAAGTAAGACAGTTCCTGTCCTCAAGGAACTTACTTTCTAAAAGGGGAAAAGAACATACATAGGGAGTGGGGGCAAGAGGAGGAAGATTTTATATGGGAAGTCACAGGAAGTGTAGCTATAGGGGAGAGGATGGTTTACAGGATGAGAGGGTAGATGGCTTGATGTCCCAAAATGTCCAAGGTAGATGGATGTGAAGAAGTTCAGTCTGGAGCCAGCTAGATATGAGTCTTTAGGTCAGTTTATACTTATCACTGGCTAGTCAAGCTCAGTACCTGGGCAGAGTTTCAAGCTGAATGGATTAATTTATTCAGGGAGGGAAGCATGATGTCTCAGGATGGGGTTGTTCCAGGCAAAGAGCAGAGTGAGGGCAGGGTAGATAACAAAATGTGTTCCAATATGTTTGGGATTGTCAGCTGTGAAGAATTTATTAAGTTTCTGTTAACCACTGTGCTAAGTGCTGGACTTATAAAGACAAAATGAAACAGTGCTTACCCTCAAGAGATTTTTGTTTTTTAGGGAAAACACACACACACACACACACACACACACACACACACACACACACGCAGAGTAATTTCTGATGGGAGGCACAGGTCTAATGTAGGGACAATTTTTTAATACCGCGAAATGAGAGGATTTCAGAAGACACAACGAGAGAGAAAGGTAGAGAAGAGTAACATTGAAGATTTGGAGCAGATGGGAATCAGAGAATAGGGAATGGGAGTCATGAGTCCAAGGAGACAGCTCACAAGTGAGAATTACAGGGATTCAGAATAGAGACATAGGGCAGCAAGTTGATATGTCCTTCACATCTGGGCAACAGACTAGTCAAGGAAAGTGATTGGATATTATTCATTGTAGCACCAATTATAAAATGTATGCTTGGGGCCTTCCGATACATACTGAGAAGGACAAGTTCTCGTATGGTTGCTACAGAAGGATTCTATTTGTTCATTTGATGGTGATAGCAGCAATAGGAGACAATAGAGATGACAGTATAAGGCCATCTCTTCTCTCCATTGATCATTTGTACCGATGGAACTAGTTCTAGGAACCACAGCAATAAAACCTTCCTTAGTTAGGATGACTGTGGAAAATGCCTTTCTCTACTTCTGCTCTGTCCACCCCCCCCCACAAAAGCACTGGCTCTTAAAACACAGTTCCAAAGGGAAACAGTGTGTTCTAATGGAATCAGGAGACCTATGGTCTAGTCAATCTTAGTTCTTCTATTAACTTGATCGGTGACATTGAACAAATCACTTTACCCCTTTTGGTTTGGTTTCCTAATTTGAAAAAAAAAAAAGGTGAGTGGGTTAGAGTTAATTTGATTGCTAAGCTCTATTTCAGCTCCAAAATTATGTAACATAGTTAATTATGGTATTATACCCTATGTAAAGATCTGTGATTTTTTTCAGATTGTAAACTGTCTACAAATTATAATCTCAGTTAGTTTCCTGAATTTCAGAAAGGTTAAGTGACTTGCCCATGGTCAACTAGATGGCTAGTGTCAGAGGTGGGATTTAAGCCTTAGGTCTTTCTAATTCCATGTCTGCCATTCTACTTGCCCCATTGGCCCTCCATATTGTCCCCTGCTTGGATACTTGCTGACCTTCATGTTGTTCTTTGTATCTCATTTTATCCTCGTAATAGTTTAGTATGGATGGTAGTTCTAGAGATGACAAATATCTCAGGTCACTTTAGTCCAACCCTCTTGTTTTTAGAGATTAGGAAACTGATCAAGTGACTTGCCTAGAGTCACATGGGAAGTTTGGATACAAAGTGAAGTTTCTTTTGACCGTAAGCCTAGTCCTATTTCTTTTAAGTGGTTTCTCTTACCTCTCTTTGATTGTACAAATAACCTGTAGATTCTTCTGTAAGGTATATCCCATCTCTAGTTTAATCAGCGTTGGCTGTGTTTCTCGTACAGCTAATTACCCCTACATGTGAATGCTTTTCTTATTCCTGTTATGGGAAAGGATAGGTCTGGAGTCTGAGCTATGTTATTTCAGATAACCAGAAAAATTGCCATGGGAGCCAGTATGAAAAGAACTTAATGTTATTGTTACTGTAGTTCAGCTATATTATGGGTTGAAATAGGATTTTGGGGGGCTAGCTTGGGACCCTTATCACCATTTATGCTTCTATGGGAAAATAATTCTGTGTCTATGGAAAAATTGTTTAAATATGTGCCTTTTTTGACATTTACAAGGAATAAACCAGTATATATTTTTTTAAAATGTGAAGAATTTCTAATTCTTCTAATATAGGTGCAATGTAAATGTTGGCGTTATTATCACGCTTTATTGAAATTAGATGCCTAATACAAGTCTTCTCTGATTTAGGAAAGACTACGTTTCAAAAGTTGGTTTGTAAGTCAGTTGTTTGCAACTCACAACATCCTGTTCATATAATCGATGTAACAAATGGTAGTTTGTTTTATTTATTTATTTAGTTTGCCAAGAAAAGCCTATTTATTTTGTAGCTGAACTTTAGTACTGATAGTAGAAACCTGAATTCCAGGTCATGGGTATGAGGAGGAAAAGGAGAATTTATTGCTGGGCAAAATGTTGAAGTGGTTGAAGTTTGTCTTGGACTT
Source organism: Phascolarctos cinereus (assembly GCF_003287225.1). Lineage (NCBI taxonomy): Eukaryota > Metazoa > Chordata > Mammalia > Diprotodontia > Phascolarctidae > Phascolarctos > Phascolarctos cinereus. The sequence continues at coordinate 500,008,902 of NW_027555847.1, forward strand.
TCCCTCTCTATTTCTTTTCCATCAGTCAATCAATCTTTATTAAGAATCTGTTATATGTCAGACACTATGTCAGGCTCTGGGAATTCAAAGAATAAAATGAAACCATCCTTGCTCTCAAGGAGCTTAAATCCTCTTGGAGGAGACAATATATACAAGTACTCTTTATACAAAATACATATAAGGTGATGATAGAGGGAGGAATTGACAATTGGGGAAATTGGCAAAGGCTTTGTGCAGAAGATGGCAACGAGAGCTGAAGATGGAGCTTATTCCAGGTAGCAGGAGGGACGGCAAGTCTAACAGCAAGGACACTGGAGATAGAATATCATGTGTAAGAAAAAGCAAGAAGATTAGTTTGGAAGAAAGGAAACAAGCCTTTGTTAAGTATGTACTATGTGCCAGCCACTATGGTAAGCATTTCACAAATGATATCTCATTTGATGCTTACAACAACCCTAGGGAGATAGGCATTATGATTATTATTCCCATTTTATAGTTGAAGAAAATGAGACAAACAAAAAATTAAATGGCTCATCCAAGGGCATGAAGCTAGTAAGTGTCTGAGGCTGGGTTTGAACTCAATACTGTGATGAATAAAAAGTTTGAGAGACATAATTTCTGGGTAATTAATCATTTTATTAATTATGGCTAGTGAATACTTAATAAAGGGATGGTCATTGATCATCTCTCGTGAACCAAAAGCTAATCATGGCAACCCATTGATGCTTATATTCCCTTGGAAGAGTAGGTGTTCTCAACAGATGGCAATCAAGTCTGATTGGTTAACAATTAATGAGAAGAATGAATATCATAATGAGAGGTGGACCTGTTCTAATGAGTGGCTGGGGGACATGAGGAATATGCCCAGATTAAATTCTTTTTACTCTTTAATCAGAACTAATCTTTCTTAGTTGGGTGGGGTGTGAACAAGATTGAGGAGAATGTTAAAATCCTATCTCATTATGGGCCCTATTCTTCAGGGGCTGATTTGACCTAGTAAAGAATGAGGAAATAGGAAGGGGAAAAAACCCTGACTCTCCCCAATATTAGCAATTGGTTATTAATATAAGAGAGAAATAATAATTTCTCTGAATACCTCTTGCCTCCAGGCCCCAGGATTCTGAACTGTGGCACACCTAATCCCAGACCTTCTTGTCCCAATGAGTTCTCTATGTTCCAAAAATATCCATCTCCATTCTCACTTCCCATTCTTATTCCTCATCAAAACTCTCATTCCCTTGGTAATCTAGGTTTGTAGGAAGGGCAGTTTGACAGGATCATTTAGCCTTTCTATCTTAATTTGCATTTTATAAAGAAAATGTTTATTAATCCAAATGAATGTGTTATTGGAATTTGCATGGAGCATAATAAAAGGCCACAACAAAATTCAATAGATCTAAATGGTAATCAGAGAGGGGCATGCAGATAGTGTACCATAAAGGTAGGTCAGTTTAACTTTGAAGTCAAACTCCCTTATCTGTTCTCTTACTTTCTTATCATATCTTCTTGCCATCTCTTCCTTCTGGATTCATGGATTCTCTGAGAGTTTGTTTTTCACAGTAGCAATCTGGGCAGGGGTATTGAGGGTTTCAGCAACAGGGCAGTAGGAGACAAGAGAATTATTTAGAATACTGGGTCTTTTCTAAGTAAGTCTCAGACTGACTGAACTGTAGTTTTGGTTTTTGGGTTTTTTTAAACCTCAAATTTATAAGGGAAACATGACTGTACACTGCGCAGCTATCTTAATTGTATATTTGTTTAGGCTTTTACAACCCTAGTAAAAAGTGGAAAAATGGAATTCTTTAAGGGATTTTTGACCTGTTGTATGCACCATTTGAAAAATATCAGACTCCTATTACAGATGAGGTAAAATAGGAGTGAGTGGGTAATTGGTTGTGGTTAAAAAGAATAATTCCCCAATTTATGATTTAGATAAGAATAGATTTCCATGGATTAGTATTAGCCTAATAGCAAAACTTAAGTAGAGTTGGCCTGACATGGAACTCTGCAATAGATCTGGGTCAGAAAAAAGATAATAGATATTAAGTGAATCTTGACCAAAATGCTTGTAGTCTGGAGCAGTGGTGTGAAAACCCTGCCTGCAACTCTCCTGTGCCATCCAGGTTAAAGTATAAATGGGAAATACTTAACAAAAGAAATCCAAATTTAATAGGACAGAGATAATGATAATATGTGGCTTTCTAAGTGAATATGTGGCCCTCGAAGATCCTTACGTGTAGTTTAGAGATCACAGTATGTATTTGAGTTTGACACCATTGGTCCAGAGAACCCTTTAACCATGGTAATATTTAGAGGAGCATCACAACCATATAGAAACTTCCGTATTATTCTAAGGCTTTAGGTATCCTTTTGATGTTGTTTTATAGTTTTTCAGTTGTGTCCAGCTCTTTTTTTTTTCCTATTAAACATCTTTTCACCTTAGTCATGTTGTAAGGAAGACTTAAAACCAATAGAAGGAACCACGAGAAAGAGGAAACAAAACAAAACAGAAGAAATAAAAAAGAGCAAGTAGTATGCTTCGAACTGCATTCAAATTCCATAGTTCTTTCTTTGGATGTGTGTAGCATTTTCTATTATGAGACTTTTGGAGATGTCTTAGATCCTTGCATTGCTGAGAAGGACTAAGTCTGTCAAAGTTAGGCATCACACAACATGGCTGTTACTGTGTACAAAGTTCTCCTGGTTCTGCTTACTTCACTGAGCATCAGTCCGTACAAGTCTTTTCAGGTTTTTCTGAAGTCTACCTGCTCCTCATTTCTTATAGCACAATAGTATTCCATTACATCCATATACTACAGTTTGTTTGGCCATTCCCCAATTGATGGGCATCCCCTCAATTTCCAATTCTTTGCCACTCCAAAAAGAGCTGCTATAAATATTTTTGTACATGTGGGTCCTTTTCCCATTTTTATGATCTCTTTGGGATACAGCCCTAGAAGTGCTATTGCTGGGTGAAAGGGTAAGCACATTTTTCCAGCCCTTTAAGCACAGTTCCAAATTGCTCTCCAAAATTGGGTCCAACTTTTAATGATTCCATTTGGGGTTTTATTGGCAAAGATACTGGAGTGGTTTCCATTTCCTTCTTCAGTTAATTTTACAGATGAGGAAACTGAGGCAAGCAGGGTTAAGTGACTTGCCCAGTGTCACACAGTTAGTGTCTGAGGCTGGATTTGAACTCATGGACATAAATCTTTCTGACTCCAGGCCCAGCTCTCTATCCACTGTACCACCTAGCTGCCCTAGGTACCTTTACTCAACTCACTAGTTTTGTTCAACTCTATAAAGTCCAATAAAGTTTCAGAAATAATAATAGCTCATATTTATATAATATTTTATGCTTTCCAAAGTACTTCCCTTACAATACCTCTGTGAGGCATGCCATATAAACATTATCACCCATTTTACAGATGAGGAAACTGATTTAGAGAAATTAAGTAAGCTGTTGTCTGGGCAATATGATTAATAATCGGTAAAGCAAGGACTTGTACCCAGATTTGTTGACCCCAAGTCCAGTGCTTTTTTCCTACTACACATATATAACAGGCATCCTTTAGGTCTTTTTTGTGTGAGGAACGCTATAAATTTTTCTTTTGGACACAGCCTTTGGCCACTTTCTGGATTCTCCTCTGGAACTTTTTACTAAATAGGAGCATTGCTCTGCATCGGCCTGATTTCAGTTACGAACTTGCAGTGTCTTACTGTGTCGGGGAGCAGGACCTGGCAGCCCTACTCTCTGCTTCTGGAAAACTCCCATCCATCTGCCTTCTAGGACTGAGAATTTGAAAGAACAATTTCTTTTGTACTCAGGCTTTATATGTATACAGTGGGTAGAGAGAAGAAAGTGAGAATAAAGGGGAGATAATTCCATTCCATCTCATCGATGCATATTTTCCTCCTAAGTAATGGAGAAGAGAAGAAGGACATGCTGTCTCATTTGCTTAACCTTGCCCCCCCCCACTTCCCACTTATTGTGGGCATAGGGAAAGTGAAATTGTCTGATATGTCTGGGGAAATGGGGCAAAGGGATACAGAAGAGTATGTGAGCATTGTGACTTTAACTTGACTTCCAGTCAATTAGATGACATCTGTGATGGAAGGCAGAAATCTTCTGCTTTCATAGGATAATTGCTGATATTCATATGAAGATATTGTCGCTGACCATCCTTCATTCGTCCTTCCCCAATCCTGTAACACCACTCTCCATTCTCCATAATCACTGACAATGGCTCAGTGATTATATCTGCCAGGTCTTTTATTACCCTAAAATGTAGGTCATTTGGGCCTGGTAACTTGAAGGGCACCTGTGTGTTCTCTTACCAACTCCCTACTTATCTTGGATTTCATCTGCCAATAAGCCATTTTTGTTGTTGTTCTGTGGCATACAAGGTTCTTCAAACAATACATAGTGTTATTAAATCTCTTAACCCAGTTGTTTGTGAGCTAAGCGGAATGACATGGTTAGAACAGAACCTCCAGACCACCATTTTTCAGCAGTCTCCATTTCCAAAGCTAGACTCCTTACTCAAGGCAGTCATGAGGGTAGATTCCCAAATAAAATAATTATATGAAGATCATCATCTGAAAATGTCATTTCAGTTACTGTGAATCCTAATTCATTAATCAGCTGATCAACAAGCATATACTGAGTTCCAGATACTGTGCTAAGCACTGAAGATACAAAGAAAAAGAAAAAGCAGTCCTTGCCCTCAGGAAGCTTACATTCTATTGGGAGAAACAACATATACATAAATAGGTATGTACAAGATAAATCCCAAATTAAGGAACAAATTTAAAACAAAATTCATAACTCATGTTCTATTTAAGTTGATCTGTCATTGCTAAATTAATGTTTAATTCTCTGATGGCAAGAAATGCATAAATTATACATGTATTTACATATGTAAATATATACATATATGAAAGCCAAACATACACACATAGTCATGTAAAAAAATAAAATGAGGTTAGTGGCCAAAATGCAGAATTGAGAGTCAAGTGATGGCTTATAAATTGAACAAAACAAAAGAAAAAAAAACCTTTTAGTATTTCATGCATGTTAAAAACCATGCTTACTTGTGTAGAAATCAGCATTTATTGTTTAGAACAAGGGGTTCCTAAACCCTTTTTATGTCATGGGTTACTTTGTTATTCTGAGCAAATTTATGAATCCTTTGTCAGAATGTTGTAAGTGCATAAAATAAAATATATCTGATTACAAAGAAAGCCAAGTTGCTGTTGAGTCATTTTTCAGTTGTGCTTCATTCTTTGTGACTACATTTGGGGTTTTCTTGGCACATATACTAAAGTAGTTTGCCATTTCCTTCTCCAGCTCATTTTACAGATGAAGAAACTGTGGCAAACAGGGTTAAGTGACTTGCTCAAGGTCACACAGTGTCTGAGGCTGGATTTGAATTCATGGAGATGAGTCTTTCCTTCTCCAGACCCAGCACTCTATCCACTGTACCGCCTAGCTGCCCTATATATTGAACCGTAGTTATGTAAATTTTTTAAAGTTTATGGACTCCCCTTCTCCCCCCCCCTTCCACTCCCGGTTAAGAACTACAGAACTATTAATTTGGTGTATCGTTTGTCCTTTAGTTAACCTCAGATGACTTTCATTTTCCTTAATTGCAAGGTATTTTTAATCTCTTTGTGCTGCAGTTTCCCTATATATATATCAGCTTATTTTATTAAATAAAGAACTTTATTATGTATAAAGTACTTTGTGCTTGTATGAAAAAGTCACTAATTCATGTATTAACATCATGTGTCTATAATTTCTTTCATTATTGTGGTTAGCGTCACCACTAATAGACTGAAACCTCCCTCTACCTTAATAGACAGTTTGGTGAGTTTTTGTGAATTGAAAGAGTTAATCATCTAGCGACCAACTTTTTGGTTTTGAGCCTCTGTGAACTTAGCTGGGCCATTGTTCAATGGACAGGTACCTAGTCAGTTGCCAGACCTTAATGGAAACATATCCAGTTTGGTGCTACCTATCAGATCTTGTACACCACTCTTGCTTCCTTTGAGAACTCAGTGCTTCTCCTTTGTCTGTAGGATGTATCAGAGGGGGACAAAGCTGCCTCACTTAAATCTTTCTATGGGTCTAGGTACAAAAGGCGAGGAGCCATTGGTGAAGGTTCATTTATAGGTACAAACTCTAATATTAGTGATACGTGCCTTGTTCGGTGGCATCGGCAGTTGTACTTCCTTGGTGCCTTTTTCAAATTTTTTTTTTAATTGCTAGGATATTTCTATAAAACCAATTCAGTTCGATTCATTTTGACAGGCATTTATTAAGTGTCTACTCTGTGCAAACACTGTACTGGGTTCTAGGAATATAATGACAAAATCAAATAACCTCTGCCCTTCAAGGAGCTTACATTTAGTTGGTAACATAACATAAGCTTAAGAAAACCTATTTCATCAAATTTCAGAGCTAGTAGAAAGCCTAGAGATCATCCGTTCCAACCTGCTCATTTTATTGATGAAACAGCTCTGGTTCCTAGAGAGGTAGAGGACTTACCCAGGGTCAAACAAGTAATGAATAGAAGAAGAAGACTGATATCCAAGTCTCCTGACTCCTAGGACCCAATTCTTCTCCATTATTATGAAGAGCTAGAGAATGGTACATTAATAGGAAAAAATACCATTTTGTTACAGTATACTAGAATGTGGGACCCTTGGGGGTAGGGACTTTTTCTGCCATTATTTATATTCCCAGCACTTAGCACAGTGCCTGGCACAACTTAATGTGCTTATTAAATGCATTTGACTGGCTTTTAAACCATTAGTTCAAGCTGGCAAAAAGCCCAGAGTCAAGAATGATTTGGGTGAAATATATCAAACTTTATGTATTAAACCTTTATACATCAAACTTCAAAGTTTACCAAGTCCTTTGTTCATATTGACCCTATGAGGCAATAGAAATTTTATCCCATCATACAGATGAGAATACTGAGTCTCAGAAAGATTATGACTTTCCTGCAGTCTACCAACCAGTAGATATCAATTGGTACTTTCACTTAAGTCTCCTAACTCCAAGCCAAGTTCCTGCAGTGGCTGTAGTCTTATTCCTGGGGATTAGCTGCTCACATTTTGCAATTCCTCACTGAGTGTGAAAGGAACCAAAAGTAGGCAATTTGGACAAATAAACAAATGTAAAGATTTTCTCATTCAGGTGTAAAGTTTCCAAATGGAGATAATGGTAATAATGATTTACTCTTTACAGTTTACAAAGTGCATTCACATAAACTGCTAATCTCTTGGTATGGATTTCATGCAGATGATTTGTTAATAAACAGTTTGAGTCTTTCCAGAGCCATCTTTGCTACTGTATTATTTGGTCAACACAGATGTCAGCCTCTGTTCTTCCTTGAGTAGTCATGGAATCAGAGGATAGAAAAGAACCACCAGGTTAGCAAATAATTTTTTCCCAGCTGGCCTGTGCATCTTCCTTATTGTTTCTTTCTGAGTATTGTTTCAAGTGCAGTGTTGAATTCACTCTAGTAATGGAGTTTCTATAGAAGCTCTTCTTCTAACATATTGCCATTAAGATTTTTTTTCCCTGATGTTCAACCTGAATTTTCCTTTGCTTAATTTAGTCCCATTTCACTCACATATCTTGGACCTCTTTAAATAATTCTTTTCCCTTCTTACCACTTGTACCTTTCCATTACTTGTAAAAAGTTGTCACAGCTCCCCATAGAACTAATATTATCACTGTGATTCATGTTGGGCAAGGTCTGAATTCTTGTACCAATCTATAGGTACAGTCTCAATATGCTCTACCACTGGGTGAAAAGGTAACTTCTCAGTAGGAATGTCCATACTTGATGCTCAATAATAAGCCCCAAATGTAAAACAAAACAAAATAAAAGCTACATTTGGGTATTCAAAGGCGAAGGCAAGGAAGGGAAAGCCATTGGGTTTCCTTCCTTTTATATCTAGCAGAATGTTGTTCCACACCACAAACTCTTTTAGTCAATCACTCAACATTTATCAAGTTCTTAATAACTATGTGTTAATAATTAATAAGTTCTTAATAAATGTTTATTTGTAGATTTATTGATTAAGCTCCTGTGCTGGGCACTGTGCTATGCACTGAGCAGATATAAAAAGAGGCAAAAGACAGTCCCTGCTCTCAAGAAAATTACAGTCTAATGTGTCAGTCTCTTGTACCATGTTGGTCTGAAAGTAATATCTCCTGTTACACATATGGACCGAAATTATTAAGTGTAATTTTCTGTGTCCTTCAAATCTTATTTTCTAACAGGAGAGACAGCATGTTAATAAATCAGAACATACTAGATCAATCCAGAGTAGGTGGTTTGTAAAAACTAGTTGGAAAGGAAGAAGTGCTCAGTGTGAAATTACGTATATGCAATTCCATGTTCCTAAAGAGCATATGAACTTATATTTATGTCTAATTAACATTCATGTTATTCAAAGGATATTGGAAAAGATGAGCAGCATAGGTATGTGTCCTAATGCCAACTGGATTCTTGAAAACATGTCATTAGGTAGAACAATGTTACCTAGTAAACATGTTGTTATAATGGATATGTTTTCATACCTGTAGGAAGCTCTAAGGGAGGAAATGCCTTCCATCAAAGCAAATCAGCAAGTCTTCAATTTGTAGTCTTAGAGAGTTGTCTGGGGACAGTGAAGGTTAAGTAACCTGACCATGGTCACACAACCAATTTGTGTCAGAGATAGAGTTTGAACCCAGATCATTCTGGCTCCAGTCCCCCAACCCATTCTCCCCCTTCACTCCTAACCCCCAGTATACAACGCCATTTTGATTTTGTGCCAATGTTATAGAAGTTTTGCTTGTCTGAAAGGTCAAAGATCATTTTAATGAAGTTTAATGTAATGTAGTAGTTACTGTAATATAATAGTTCTACTGTATTATGAATATTATACATATTTTTTGAAGGCAAACTATATATGAAAACTGACTTAAAGGTATTTTTTTAAACCACCATTTCAGTTTTTATAAAGTTGTGGAAAGAATTGGGAACATTTGGAAAGGAAATTAGCTAGAATTTAGGAAACTAAACAGTTGTTTATTTTGAATTGGAACTCTTGTAATTTTTATATAAGTAGGTGTTCAACTATATCATCTTCAAAAGGCATACATAGCTTTTAAATTTCTAACCAACTAACTGCTGGTGATGAGAATGAAGATATTTAGATATGTTGACTTGCCTTTTTACATTTTATAGGTGAAGGGGCAGGAAGCAGCACCAAAAAGATAAACCTTCAATTATTATAATTAATCTGGGGGAAAGAAAAAGGGAGCTGTGACAACTTTTTACAAGTAATGGAAAGGTGCAAGTGGTAAGAAGGGAAAAGAATTATTTAAAGAGGTCCAAGATATGTGAGTGAAATGGGACTAAATTAAGCAAAGGAAAATTCAGGTTGAATATCAGGGAAAAAAAAATCTTAATGGCAATATGTTAGAAGAAGAGCTTCTATAGAAACTCCATTACTAGAGTGAATTCAACACTGCACTTGAAACAATACTCAGAAAGAAACTACATTTGTGTATATGTACTCAGATATGGAATGGCCACATTGATGTTTGTGTGGTAGGCTGGTGTATTTTATATAAAACTGAGGGGAAAGAGTAAACTTCCCACTTTCCCCCCCTTTGTGTCTATAAAGACCATAAAGAGCTCTAATCCATTAACTGCTAAAAAAAAAATCACAATTGTTTCCAGAATACTGAAAGCAGCTCTTAAGATAATAATTGTAAAGTGTAAAGTAATCACAAACAGGTTCATGCTCTGTATAACGATCAGATCACTGGAGTAAAAGCAGCGATTATGTGTTCCTGGACCACACTGGAGATGGAAAACATGAACAGCATATCCTCTGACTGCATATTATTAAAAATGTAATACTTTATTTTTACTGTGCACTTCAAAGTTTGAATGGTCTGGCTGACTGAAATAGACAATACACATGCTTTGGAAAAATACATTAAAATTGCCCATACTGTAAGACAAATTGCTGTTTTACAGCCTTTCCACAATGTAGTAAATTTGTACTTCAGGTTTGATTGATAATAAATTTGCATAACATTTACTTGGGGGCTTTCATTATGCTAGCTCAGTTCTTTCAGGTCCTTCTTATGGGTGGCACCATTCCATTATATATGTCCAAGGGCTTGCATCAGAAAAGAAAGGGCTGGGGTGGGGAAGGAATGTAGGGACAAAGGTCTGTAATCAAACAAACAACAAAAACTAGCAGAAAACACAGAAAACTGAGGGTATCAATTAAGATTTCTTGAGGACAAGTTCATTGGCACAGTGAGCTGCTAGGGTATGTACACAGGCCCATTCTGCTTCTTGCTCAGCTTTGAAACCTGTGGGAGCTTGGTGGTCAGACCCTAAAGGTGCAGGAAAAGATGAGAAATGGGACCCCACCTCCTTTGTCATTCAGCATTCATTCAAGTATGGCAAATAGCAAGGACCTGGACCTTTTGTAAAAATATTAAGGAGAAAATGCCATTGTTAGTTGGTAAATTGGCCATGAAGCTAATACCAAGCTCAGGTGTGAAAGAAGGAAGGTTGATCAAAACAAAAACAAAAAATTAGGCAGTAGGTAAATATGAAATGTAATTAAAATCAAACATACTACTCGGTACTGATTGCTTAACTTCTTTAGGTTTCTTTTGTGTAGATAGTTGGTGTGGTATCATTGGGAGACTGGGGAAGATGTCGCTTGGCTAACTTGAAAGAGAACTAGGTTTAGAGTCAGAAGACCCGGGTTTGAATCATGACTTATCCTATAACCACTTAACTACCTGTGTGACCCTAGGCAAATCACTTGGTCTTATAGAACCTCAGTTTCCTTATCTGTAAAAATCATCAGTTATGCTATGTTATTGCCAGCAACTCTTTCAGCTCTGACAGAAAATATGATTCAACTATTTTTATTTTTATGTTTTAAGGTACAGTGTTTGTGAAATTTCCTTTAGTTTTAATGCATACTCTACTGCCTACAAAGTTATAAAGTACCTTACTAATACTAGTACAGCATTAATATTTCTTGAACTATTCAAAAGGAAGATTATGACAGAGGCGGGGAAAAGAGTGAAAAGCATGTTGGTGGCCATGTAAATTGCATGGCTGTCCCTCCAGACCTGATACTCTCTTGATGACAGTGTTAAATCATGTTCACAATCACAGTGAAAAAAAAAAACTTGTGATCTGAATCTCATATTTGTCTATAGATCACCTAAAGAGAAGTGGATGGTGTATATATCCATGCATATATATGTATATGTGTATGTATGTATGTATATATGTGTATCTTTTTCTCCTACTCATAGACTTTTTAATACTCTGAATGTGGAGTCCAATATTACAGTATGTTTGTCCAGTATCCTTCATATGATTCTCAGCTTGTACCTTAATTTCTCCAGAGAAGCTGAGCAAACCATATACTGGTCCTTCCTTGTTAACCACATTTTTTTATTATCCAAGGGGCTCTGGTTCCCATTTACTTTGACTTATCAAGGCCCCATGGTGAATTAGAGAATTAAGCTTTCTTCACAGATTCTAAGCAGAAACAGAGGGGACATGCTTTCCAACTCTTGACATGTGGAGGACTTAAATTTAAAAAATTCAAACTACCAAATATACTCAGATTTGCTGAGTGGTGGATGAAGTTAATGCCAATCATAAAACTATGTATCTAATGCTCTAAAACACCTGCTGTTTCTCTCCTTATCTTCTCAAATCTGCTAAAGTTTCCCCTCAAGAGCGTATTTTCCCCAAGTGTCTAGTTGTACTAAAAAATGGAAATAATGTGATAGGTTTGCATGTTAGGTGTTAGACGGCCTGGTATTCATTCGGGGACTGGCATAGTGATATTTTGTTTGACTTGGCTTTTTTGAGTTACTGAGTTAAAAAGGGAAACTCCCTTCCTCTCTCCTTTAAGTATGCCGTTGTTTCTGTTAAAAGTATATTGATACACGTTTTGATTTATAAATACATGCTGCTATAAATAATAAATTGACATGTCAGCAAAGGATAAAGAATTACCGAGAGAAGTTAAAGTAAATCTAGGTAACTCTTTAACCCATTGATCACAGTGTCTGTTCTCGTAGCAGTGGCTACCACTGTGCCATAAACATGTGTTGAGGAAAGACAGACAGAGGTTGCATTTATCCAAAACATTTTAATGAATAGTTAACATGAGATCAGTGTGTGCCCATTGACCTTTGCCAATTTTTGTTTATCTTTGTAAGGAAAGTTATGATATGATATTTAAACTACTAGGGTCCATAGGCAGCATTTTATACTTGCACTGAAAATTATGGAGGCACTTTTGAGCCCTGTGATATAATAGCAGTGTCAGTCCAAAGTGGGGGGGAAATCTGTAAGATGCCGAATAAGATACACCTATATCACTTATCAGTATTTAGGAAATCAACAAAAAATGAGGAAAGAGTTCCCTTTTAAAATATTTTAAGGGAAAGACATGATATTAAGGACATGGGGTTACTGGAATCCTAATGCTGTTTTTCAGTCTAAAAGCTTTGTAGAAGTGAAACATCCGATTTTGTGGTCTGAATCTTACAAATTAAACAGGGACACCAAAAAAGGAGGAGAATGAATAGAGAAGTATTTCAATTCAGTGTTTCTGAATATAATAAGGAAGACAGTTAACTAGATATGGAATTCTTTTGAATAAAGAGCTAAATCATAAGTAAAATGTTAATTCATAGGCATGTTTAGCTGTGGAGCAGATGGAAAAATGGGAATGCGTTAGGAAACTAGGTATTTGTAGAAGCTAATGAAGTTAATTGGTCTGATTTGACTACTTTATTTTCCCTAAACCCCCAAAGACTGGGCTTTTTTATTTCTTTAATTAAAAATGAGTTTAGTATGTTAATATTATAACCTTTCATTTTTTCTCAGTTTTCTATACACATGTCTTATTTATAGAATCACCCTTAGGAGTCCAGTATTAGAACATTAGAAAACTGGGAGTTGTAAGAAGGGTGCTAATACTGTACAAAAGCCATTAGCCACATACATTGGGATAATGTGGGCTTTTCAACCTTATTATTATTTTCTTGTCCTGTTTCCTTTTTGATTACATAGAGAAAACTCCATTTTTCCCCTGCAGCTGTAAAATGGTACAAGTTGAAATATATAAAGCAATGATTGTAGTTCAGAATTAAATTTTTAAAGACCTGTTTTTAAATAGATTTTGATTGGTAAAATTACATGGTAAACTCCCATTGAAATATCAACAGTGTGAAATCAGAGAAATCATAGCCCTGAGTTAAACAAAGCCATGTGTGTGGATCATTTCCCCTAAATTATTCCTTTTATGTGGAAAAAAATTAAAAAACCAAAATATTTTGCTGTGAATCAAGAGTGCTTTTTAAAAATTAGAGTGTTATATTTAGGGCTGCCACCTTGCAATATATTAGTGAATATTAAATGTACTATTGCATACTGCAAAGGATGCTGGGACATAATTTCTCTAATGTCATCACAAACATATTACATTTGTATTGATTGTCTATGATTTCTGTATAAGGGTGATTGAGTTTGAGCAAACTACTTATGGTTTCAAAGGATTTGGATAATGTTACACTGTAGGGTTGGAAGTCTTTTTGAATACTGTATTGCAAAGGGACAAAGACATAGTTTCAGTGCATTTATTAGGCCCCTGCTGTAGAAACAAGGAACAATAAGCCATCTTTTTTAAGTTAAGAGATCCTGGAACAGGCTGCTCTAATAAATCCTGTGTTTAAGAAGAGCGGTACGTGCTACAGTGCTGAACTTGTTTATTCATCTGGAATGTATTAGAATCTTGATTAATAAGAAGACATCTGCAGTTTTACATAAAAAACAGAGTGGGCAGTTTGGCAAATGAAATGGAACCCAGGAAAGAAAAGCCAAATCTATAGAATGTTGATGTCTCTGTTGCATTTCCACAAAGTGATTTTATTTTTAAAATCAACAACAAAGGAATAAAATACCTTTTCCTAAAAATTGTGTTTTAAAGTACATAGATTAACAGTTACCATGGGTGGCTTTGAAAATAGGTATATCTTTAAATAATTCTAACATGGAAAAATAAATTACCTCTATGTATGTTATTCTAAAAGATCCAAATGAAAAGTTTAAAAAAAATTCAGGCATCTGCATGTTTTTTCTACATGACACCAAGCATCTGGATGCTTCTAAATACTCTGAAATTTGGCATCACATAGACAAAACATTTTGATATTTAATAGAATTTTTCACTTTTCATCTGGGTATTCTGGAATTGTATAAGCACAGACTATAGTTCTCTAACTTTCTAAGACAGCATTCCTAACATTTACAACAAAGATGGTGGCAATTCTATATTAAACTGTGTATATTAAGATGTCTGGAGGTTAACCAGATTCTCTTAGAAAAGGGCAAAATCAAATTCTGTCATCTGTAGATAACTCAACAAAATTTGTGCATTTTAAAATCAACTTCTGCATTGCCTGAATGCTAGTATAGTTTACAAATGGGAGTAATATAATCTGAAAACATCATTTGGAAGATAACACTGTTGGCAGCCTCTTTCTAGAGAAACTGGCACCCATCTAGTTATTGATCAGTAAGCTCAGTCAGTGAAAGACCATTAAAGTCCTTGCTGAAGGCAAAAATTCATACATATAGCCATCATTCGTGTTAGTAGAGGAGAGTAAATTCTGATCAGATAAATATGTGACACCTTAACAAAGAAGGTAAAACTAACTGAGAAACAATAGCTTTGCTTCAAATCTAGTCATCCTAAGAATGGGGAAAATGGACTTCTGATGGTAAACTGTGTACCAGTACTAGATACTTGGCATCAGTTGAGGGTTTTCCAATCATTGAGCCACTGAAAGATAAGAGATAGATAAATAGCAGCATGGCATCCAGATTTCAAGAGGCAAGCTTAAGGGAAAAGGTGTTCATAATTACAAAGTTAAACAGGAAAATATAGTAAGCAAGTGATAAAAATTCAGTTTAATTCATAGGAGGCTAAGGTTGCTTAGAGATTGAGATGGGAAAGGAGTATGTTTTAGGTTGCTATGTAGCCTGTTTGTAGAAGCACAGAGATAGAAGATAGAATGATGAATTACGGAAGCAGCTAGTAGTCCAGTTTGGGTGGAACTGCCTTTGGCACATTAGCTGTGTGACCACGGAGAAATCATTTAATCTTTAATGTTATAGAGTGGGGAAAAGGGAGTAATGAGAAAGAGGGCCAGAAAAGGTAGGTGGGAGCCAGATTATAAAGAGCCTTAATAGTTCGTATTACATTTATCTAAGATACACTAACATCCTAGATCTGGAACTGAAGGGGACTTTAAAAACCATTTATTCCAGAACCACTGAGAGTTTTTTGAACAGAGGAATGACATGGTTAGACCTATGGTTATTTTGGCAGGTGTGCACTGATGGTAAATAGGAAAGAAAAAACACTGGCAGCCAAAGGTTATTGCAACTCTCCCAGTGAAAGATGATGAAGTTGTGAAGAAGTGTGATAGCAATGGGAATGGAGAGAAAAGGAATGGATATGAAATATTATGGAGGTAGAATTGACAAGGCTTGGTGACTTGTTGGTTATGGTAGTGAAGAGAGGGGGTGGAGTCAAAGGTGGGTTCCAGAAAGTCTCTAGTGCCCTCTATAGAAATGGAAATATTTGGAGGATTTCCAGATTTATTGGGAGGTAGATAATGAGTTCCACATGACACACATTGTTTGATATGTCAATAGGACTGTAAATTGTCCACCAGACAGTTGGCAAGGTAGGTCAGATTCAGAAGACATATTCAGTTTGGATATGTAGATTTGAAAATTGTCTATGTGGTGATAATGGGATCACAGGCTCTATGTAGTGATAATCGACACACAGGGACTGATGGGAGCACCGAAGCAGAAAGTGTAGAGGGAGGAGAGGTACCAAGAAAGAACCATAGGGGAATAACCGTACTTATCGGGTAAAGAATGCCTTGATGAACCAAAAAAAAGAGATGAACAAAGAGCAGCTAGATGGGCAAGGATAAAGCATTCATTAACAATAAAGTTGAGAGAAGAAAGGATCTTCAAGGGGAGAAGGCATAACATAATACATAATACAGAAAATGTAATAAATGTTTGTTGAATTGAAGAAGTAGAATTAAATTGAGTCTGAAGGGCAAAGTGTCACATGATAAATCACCAGCATAGTTAAGAATTAGGTATGAAAATTTTTTCCCCTTAACATATAATGTTCTATTCTCATAGTTTTCTAGGCCAGGCCCAATTTTATAATTGTACAAAAGAAATTGGGGGAGGGCAAATAGCATTTATTAAGTACCTAGTATGTGCCAGTCACTGTGCTAATCTCTTTACAAATATCATTTGATCTTCAATCAGAAATAGAAAAAAAAAGTATAGCAGCAAAAAGTCTTACACTTCATGATGGAAAGAAGGCTGTTAACAATTTGCTACTGTCAAATGAACGCTAGGGTTCAAATTAAGCCAACATTGAAATCAAAATACACTAAATACTAATATATTATTTAAATTCATATGTTGCATGTGTATTTATGTATATTACTTGATTTTTTTTTCTTTTGGTCCAGACCTCAACTTATCTGTAATTTATAATGACAGAGAATTGTCAAGGCATTGAAAGATTAAATGACTTATCCAGGATCACACAGCTAAAATATGCCAGTATCAGTGCTTAAACCCGATTCTTCCTGGCTCCTTGGTTGATCCTTTAAATAGTGTGCTAGCTTACCTCTCAAGGGATGCTTATATATTTCTGTTTCTGTACTTGGGCTAATCATAGGTTTATGTGTGTACATATATATATGCACACATACATACATACACACACACACACACACACACACACACACACACACACTAATATAATTTACCAGTGCATATTATATAGATTCAGATGGGTGCGCTCCTTGAGGAGAGGGGTGACATGATCAGACCTCTGCTTTAGGGAAATCACTTTCAAATCTGAGTGCAGGATAGATTATAATGGAATGAGACTTGAGGAGAAATCAATTAGAAGGCTATTTTCTAGGTGATAAGAGCTTATATTAAGGTAGTGTTGGTATGAGTGGAAAGTAGGGGACACATGCAAGACTTGTTGAGAATATAGAGATCACAATATTTGTAATAGATTTGATATGTTCGTCAAATGTGAGTGAAGAATTGAGGATGACACCAAACTTGCAAGCCTTAGTGACTGGGGGGATGACTATGCTCTTGAAAGTAATGAGGAAGTTGAGAAGGACAAGTCTGAAGGAAAAGCAATGAGTTCTGTTGTAGACAGATTGAGTTTGAGATACCTATGAAATCTCACCAGTTTGAGATGTCCAAAAGTCAGTTGGGGATATGGGATTATAGTTCAGGAGAGAGACTTGGGCTAGATATATAGATCTGGAGATGTTTACTTAGAGGTAATTATTGAACCCATGGAATTTGATGAGCTCACCAAATGAGATAGTATAGAAGAGTACCTAGGACAATGCCTTGGGGGACACTCATGGTTTATGGTTGTGACTTGGATGAAGATTTAGCAGAGGAGACTGAAAAGAGACAGTGTTGTGAAAACCTAGCAAGGAGATAGTATCCAGGAAGAGATGATGATCAACATTAGAAATTGTAGAGTGGTCTTGAAGGATGAGGATTGAGAAAAGTTGATTAGATTTGACAACTAAGTGGTCATTGGCAGCTTTGGAGAAGTCATTCAGTTTAATGAGGAGGGCAAAAGCCAGACTGCAGAGGGTTTAGTCAGTAGTGAAAGAAGTGAAGGCACTTTCTCAAGGATCTTTGCCAAGAAGATGATGAGAAATATCAGATGATATTAGTGCTGGGTAAGATCAGCTAAGAATTTTTTAAGGAAGAGGAAGATTTGGATGTTAATAGACATTAGTGAAGGAGTCAGTTAGCTAAACAGATCAAATGTATGAGAGAGAGAGACAGAGACAGAGAGACAGAGAGAAGATAATGGGGACAATTAAGGTATATTCAAGGCATATGTAGAGGGATTTACTTTGGCAAGGAGGACCAGGTCTCCATCAATCAGTCAATAAACATTTATTAAGCACCCACTGTGTATCTGGCACGGTGCTACGTGCTGGGTATTCAAAAATAAAAGGCAAAATACAATTCCTGCTGTCAAAGAGCTCACCATCTAACGTGAGAAACGACATGCAAACCATGTACAATACTTACTTATCAGAGTTGGGAGTGAAAGGGAAGACAGTGGGAATGATGTTTGAATATGATGAGATGAGGAGGAAGGAGGAATAATTTTTAATCAAATTTTTCTCAGCTAACAAGGTAAAGGAGGGGTGTGGTGGGAGACTTGAGCAGAAATGAAAAGGTTTAGAATAATTGTCTTTGGGGGGGTGAAAAATTAACTCACTGCCATACATATATTGCCTCATTTTATATATGGAGAAACTGAGGCCAAAAGGAGTTAAGATTTTCCTAAGATTGCGTATCTGATGAGGTAGAATTTGAACTCAGGACTTCATCAATAATGCCTTGCTTGAGAGGCACCGCTATTATGATCAGAGTAACAGAAGGAAGACATTAACCTGGATATACCTATACAGAGAAGCAACAATTAAACTGTTGATTTTTTAAAATGATCTTTATTTTAAAGGAACATATTAGAGGAGAGGGGAGAGAGAGAGGAAGGGGAGGTGGGAGAGAGACAGACAGACAGAGAGAGACACACACAGACACAGAGAGAGGCACCGAGAGATACAGAGATACAAAGACACAGAGAAACAGAGAGAGACTGGTTGGATGGGAAAGAGAGAGGGAGGGAGGAAAGAAAGATTGATTCTCAGTGTTAGTGAGCAGCAGTAATGAAGCCCTTGAAATGAGCAGGAGTGTTGAAACCTTCCATGGGATGTCAGACAGCTTAAGGTCATGTGACCACAGCTAAAGTGAAGAATATGGTCAAGACTTTGGGCAAGAGAGGTGACAACAAGGATAGAACACAACATCAATGATAATTGAACAGAATCCTACCTTAGGTGTGGAAAGAAAATCAATGTACAAGTTGAACTCACTTAAAGGTAACATGCTGGTAATGAAGTGAAGAGATAAAATTGGAGAATTCGCCAGAAAGCAAAATATTGCTTCAGAGAATGGTAGAGGATAGTAAAAAGACTAAATGATGAGCTTAAAACAATAAAGCTTCAAAAATAGGAACTGAATAATCTTTCCAAAAATATATTCTTAAAATAACTACTTTACAGTTTCTAGTGAAACTTTGTGGTGTCTTAAGAGATCAGCTGTGGAAAAAGGTACAAAATTAATCAATTAATTAATTAATTAGAAATTAAATTTTAAAAAGCCATAAAAGAGAATGAGCCTCTTGTCCCTTTGAGAAAGTATAAATGAGGCTTTCCTGGACCTTCAGGGTATTGATGCCCTCTTCCTCTTAAAATTATTTTGTAGGTGAAGTTATTTTGTCAATGTTTTGTACTTCCTTTCCCTGGACATTTGATATCCCTCAGCTAGTAGGATGTAAGCTCCTTGAGGGCAGGGACTGCTTCATTTTTCCTGTGTCACCTAACACAATGGTAGACCCAGTGTAAGCATTTGTTGGATTGAACTGAAATAAGATGCAAGTTAGTTGGGATCATATGTTTTGTACGTTCCTAGTAAAGTACCATGCACGTTATGAGCATTCGAGAAATATTAATTGAATTTAATTGAGCTTTGGAGCCTTTTGAGCAGCAAGAGCATTTAAAAAATGATCTCACATCCTCACCAAATCTTCCCTCCAAAGAGCACAAGTCCTTTATAAATTTTAATCAGTTTAGGACATATTTGCTTCCTAAACTTGTATAAGAGAGGTAATAGTTTGGGATGTTTGGACCCCAATATCCTACCTTCCCCCACCCTTGTAATATTATATACTGAAGTAAGAAATTAACCTTTTACAAACCTTAAAATCAGAAGCATAGAAGTCCAAGAGGAACAGTCAAGGAATTTATACATAACAAAAAATATGCATCAAAGACATAATAAAATTATTTAAAATTAAATCTTTTAGACTCATCAGAGTGGGCATGTTGAAAATAAGCAACCCTATGTAAAGAAGATAAATGATGATTCCTTAGTGTTAAGTTGCAATATTTAAGTATAGACAACCTCCTAACTAAATTTCATTATGAAAGTTTACAGTTGTTTTGTGCATTGCTGATTTGGAACTGGCAGAGTATTTTCCAGTAGAAGCAATGTTATAAATGGTGGTTAGGTCAGCTCCTAAAAGACTATTTAACCAATAAAGTAGCTAAATTATGACCCTAACCACCTCTGATAATGTGGGTTTTGTACAAAAATGCCTTCTGAGTTCAAACTCAGGTTTCCAGGAACACATCTCTCTCTGTCGCTGGGAAGAGGAGCAGAGATTGCCCTCCCTTCCTCTTCCTCCCTTAGCCAGATATTTGGAGTTCTGGCTTCTCCAAGTCCCAGAGTAGTAGCTTCTATAGGGTGGGGGATGGGGGAAGAGACAGGCATTGTGTGGACTCCTGCAAACAGTTCAAGGGTTGGAGGGTTATAGCATCATTGGCTCCTTTGTCAAGGAGTTTAGAGTTGGGAAAAAAGTCAGTGACTTGCGTGCAATGTGTGCAAACAAAACACTGAAGGCTCTAGCAGAAAGGAGAAGCTTAGGAAAGCAGAACATGTGTTGTGAGTGTAGACATTTTAGTGTCTGCAAGAATTACACTGTTGACAGGAGTATCCATATAGGAGTCAGACAAGGAGATAGGTACTAGGAATGCTGCTGGTGGCTGCTTTTGAAGTCTGGGTTATGGTGGCAGACTTCTTTTGGAAAGGGTTTGTGTTTCACCTGTGTGGTATTTATATCCCATGCCATCTTGTTCATTTCCTTCTATAGTTATAGAAGTTCTATTCAGTACATTGAAGACCACCCTCTGATGTTCCCAGTATTTTATGTATATTAGCATAGCACTGTCTAGCATAGACTTTAGGATCATTTATTGGAAGATCATATGCTGCCTGAACCTTGAGCAATAGACTTATCATCTAATTCTCAAGAGAAGTATGTTATATTTCCTATGTCCCACTATTTTCATACTCCCATGTACCTCCTTAGTTCTTTAGTACTAAAAAATTATGAATGCCAATTTTACCCCAATTTTATATTGCATAAACTTATCCTAAACTTTAGGCAACCTAGGTAATGAACGTTAATCATAACCCATTTCAATAATAATAATAAGTTCTTTGAAAAAAAGATACTTAGAGCACACTTGGTCCTTCAGATCTGTAATCTTGTTAATCAGCTGAGTAATCTATATTAA
The DNA here is from genome assembly GCF_003287225.1 of Phascolarctos cinereus. Lineage (NCBI taxonomy): Eukaryota > Metazoa > Chordata > Mammalia > Diprotodontia > Phascolarctidae > Phascolarctos > Phascolarctos cinereus. The sequence continues at coordinate 500,030,281 of NW_027555847.1, forward strand.
TCAGCCCTGCCTAGCAGTAAAATTATTAATCAGCTTGATGATCCAAGCAATCTTCCAGGGAAATAGGCATGCCTTGAATTTAGTAAGTGATAATAGAAGACTTTTTTAGAAGAAAGAAGTAACTATTCAAAGGAATTTTAGCTCCACCTTACCAAAACTCTTATCTTTTGCTACTGACAGAATGTAGAACTCAGTGCTCTCTTAAAGCAAACAAATGCCTCTTTTAATTTAACTCATCATTTCTCACCCTTAGAGAAAATTGTCAGAAGTTAAAATGGTCCCACTGTAACATCTGCCAACTCGTTGATCACTCAAGTTGATTTGGTTGATGTGACTTGTTAAGAAGGTGTTCCCTTCCTTCCTTTCTACTCCATATGACTCCCTTCTGAAGTTGCACCCTTGATGAAAGATGGTGACCTCTAAGAGATGATATCATGAGTAGCTGCATCCCTCTACTAGAACTAAGTCCCAGTGTTCTTAAAGGAAAGTGTATATAAAGGTGTTGGTGGTAGAGGAGAGACTTTATATTTTTGAGTGAATCCCACAACCCCCACCCCATTGTTGGAGAAAAGTAGGAACACATTTAAGACTATTGGACATCAGGTAGGCTTAGAGTAACCTTACATGTAAGTAAAGCAGCAACTCAACTTGGTTATTTTGATCAATGTGGTACAGTTAAACCAGTTAGAAATTCATCCATTCTATACACAAAATAACCAAGCTGTTTGACTTGATTTTTTCACTTTTCAACTCATTGTTGGGGAAACAATTGTAAGGAAAACTATTTTTCTAAATATAAGATTATACAATCAACAAAATGTCAAACATCTGTGAATAGGTCTTCCAAATCAGTAAGGGTGAGGCTAGAGAAAGACAACTCAAGCTTTACATCCCCTTCCCCCCATGGAGCGCTTTCAGTACAGCGATCTTTTAACAGCTGATTGTAATGAGTGACCCTGCATAATTTGTGTTTTAATTTTTGAATAAAACCAAATGTATAAAATATACTGCACAGATTCGACTATGGTGCCCCAAGACATAATGTGTATATATAATAATGCTTCCTTCTGTCTCTGAAGATTATGAAAGGGAGTATGATATAGTGGAAAGCCTGCTCATCTTGATTGAAGAGAAGCATTCAAGTCTTGGCCTTGGATTGCAAGATCATGGGAAAGTCACTTAACCTTAATGAGCCTCAGTTCTTTGTTTTAGAAAAAGACAAACCAGAAATAGAAATAATGTTCTATATGCTTCATTGGGCTATTATGAGAAAAGCATTTTACAAATCTTAAAATCTTATGTAAATGTGAGGTATAGTAATATGATTCACTCCTTGACTTGAAGCTTTTTGTTTGGAATTATTTTCCCCCAATAATTTTTGTGAGTTTGTGCTGTTTCATTTATATTGTCTTACTTACTTATAAATGGCAGCTACTTTCAAGATAGCTATTCAGAGTTCAAGCAATAATGTACTCTGTCCTTAAAAATGTTGCAAAGAAAACTAGATTGCAAAGGGATTAAATATATAATTTTGGCCTTATTAGCGCCATGTCCTAACCAAATAGGAAAATGAACCAGAACCTCAAAGCTTAACTAACATGGTTAGCTTTGAGGATGATTGTTAGTCCTTCCCTGACATTAGAGTCATGAAGTGCTCTGGCGGCAAAACACAAGTATTAAGAACTCCAACAATTCGTCTGTTCCATTTTTCCATTGTTTGTTCCATTATTGCTACTGTTACACAGTAGTAAATCACTAGTATTAAAAATTACTAACAATAATTAATTGTGATAGTAATTAAGCAATTACTAAATACTACCTGTATTAAAAATTACTAGCAGGTGTCCAAAATAATTTAATTGTGAATGAAAAATACAGAAACGCAATAAGCATTTTCTTCACTTGACCAAGAAGGGATAAAGAATATATTCAAAGATAAGGCAAAGCATGCTCACACTCGAAAGTGTCTCATAGACTTGATTGCTCGCGCTGAATCCTTAACGAGTTCTCTTTGGGGCTGGGGTTTTCCATTCTCCTTGTAAAATTTCTGTGTATGTGGCTCAGCAGATGTGAAATATTTAAAACCTCAGGAAAACATGGTAAAGAACCTGCTTAGAAAAGATCACGGGTGTGTAGATGTGGTTGATGACACAGGCTATTGAGTCCTTACAGAGAATTGTTTGTCTTCTGCTTTAAAATGGCTTTAATTCCTCCAAATTGCTCCTTGAATAATAGGAAAAAGGCAATTTGAATTTCAGTGACAGATTGGACATAACAGGTTGCAACTATTAGGTCTAATTTTACCATACTGAGAAATAAAATTGCCTAAACATAAACATCGATCACTGATGCAGTAAATTAATTTGTACAGAAAAAGTAGTTTAACTGCAGTGCACATTAAACATAGAAAATTTTCAAAATTACTGCTCTCTGAATTAATTTGTACACTTGTTTACTTGTTAAAAGCACCACATAAATTCCTTTTCCTTTTTTTCCCTTGTTAAATCACTGTGGGTTCAGATGGAAAAAAGACAGAAGCATGAAAAATGGCAAAAGGATGGGGAGGTAGGGGATGCCACCCAAACTATCCCAAATCCTTGTAATATTTTTTTCTCTTTTTCCCTTCTGCTATGAGACGCTGCTTTGCTCCCCTTTTGTTTCTAGACCAGTCAGTTAGTCAATTAGTGTTTATCCAGCATCTACTGTGAGCCAGGCACTGTGCTAAGTTCTAAGGATACAAAGGAAGGAAAAGACCAGACCCACTCTCAAGGTATTTATAGTCTAATGGGAGAGTAAACATGCAAATAGCTGTGTACAAACTACACATGCACACACAGTGCAGATATGCATATATATGTATATTTAAATATGATAAATTATAGATAATCAAGAGAGGGAAAGCACTAACATTAAGATTTGAAGGAAGTTAGGAGGTAGAGATGAAGAGGGAGAGCGTTCTAGGCGTGAGGGACAGCAAAAATGCTTGGAGTCAGGGGATGGAGTTTCCTGTGCAAGGAATAGCAAAGAGGCTATTCATGGCATCATAAATTCACTTAACCAGTTCATAACCGCTGCTAAAGCCATGATTCTTTATGCACTTTTAGCAATAAAAAGCTAATGTTTTCATAGACTTTCATTATATTTTAAGCTGCTCACACTTACGTATTGCACTAAGGTTACAAAATTCTTTCATCACAACAATCCTGTGTGATAAGTAGTATAAATGTTATTATCAAAGTTTTACAGATGAGGGCAGCTAGGTGACACAGTAGATAGAGTGCTGGGCCTCAAGTCAGGAAGATTCATCTTCCTGAGTTGGAATCTGGCCTCAGACACTTACTAGCTGGGTGACCCTGGGCAAGTCACTTAACCTTGTTTGCCTCAGTTTCCTCATTTGTAAAATGAGCTGGAGAAGGAAATGTCAAGAAAATCTCAAATGGGTTCACAAAGAGCCAGACATGCCTGAATAACAACAAAAACAACAATAATAGAACTGAGGCTGTGGGAAGTTCCATGGTTTGCCTGTGATCATGCTGCTAGTAAGTATCTGAAGCTGGAGTTTGATCCTATCTTATTTTTGCTATCAGTGGTATATAGTAATTAGAATCGTTTGAGTTGTTTCAATAGTGTATTAATTAATTAATTCATTTAATTATACACTTTGGTCTGGACTTGTATTTTTGTCAGTGCAAAGAACTCCTGGTCTAGAAGCTTACCTACCCTCTCCCAGCCAATTCATATTAAGTCATCTGCAACCAGTTAGCTAACAGATTTGCATGGGGTCCTGATAGGTAAAATGATTGTAGTTGCATAGTAGATGATAGATAGATAGATATAGATAGATAGATAGATAGATAGATAGATAGATAGATAGATAGATAGATAGATTATAGACAGACAAATATATATATACATATAAGTATAAGGTAGGATTATAAATCATAGGTCAAGAGCTGGAAGAGGCCTTAGAAGTCATATAGTCTATACCTTTTATTTTATAGATGAGAAAACTGAGGCCCCACATAGTCAAATAACTTCTCCAGGATCATCAGGTAGTAAAACTTGAACCCATGTGTTTTTTTTTTAATCAATATCATTACTTTATTTTAAAAATTTTTTATTAATTTATTTTGATTTGTCGACATTCACTTCCATAAGCTTTTGAGTTTTAAATTTTTCTCCCCTTCCCTCCCCAACACAGCATGCAGTCTGTTATAATCTATATATGTACATTGCTATTAAACATATTTTTCACGTTAGTGGTGTTGTAAGGAAGAATTAGAACCAATAGGAGGAACCACCAGAAAGAGGAAACAAAACAAAACAGAAGAAAAATAGCAAATAGTGTGTTCGATCTGCATTCAAACTCCATAGTTCTTTTGAACCCATGTTTTACTGACTCTATGTCCCTCCCTCTATCCTTTATGGCATGGTGCTTATTTAATGATTATTATTAACAATAAGTAAAACAGATTTTCAGTGTTGCCACATTAGTGTCCTCTACCTACAAAACAGGCAATGCAAGTATTAAGTATCCCTATTTTACCCGTGAGATTATAAAGACTACTTTGTTTTTGAAGTCCAGAGAGTAGTAGTTCATCTTTGCTGTCAAAATAATAATAATGATGATGATGATGATGATGATGATGATGATGATGATGATGATGATGATAAGTAGCTTATACTTATATAGTACTTTAAGGTTCACAAGGCTCTTAGGTGTATTAACTCATCTGATATTTACTCCTTTGAGATAAGAAGTATTACTATTCCAATTTTACAGCTGTGGAAACTGAGAGTCAGTGTCATTAAATGTTCCTTACCACCCCACATACAGAGAGGGGGGAGAGAGAGAGACTGAGAGAGAGAGCGCTAATGAGTATCTGAGGTCAGATTTGGACCTTTTCCTTCCTGATTCCAAAACAGGCTATCTATCTACCATACCACTTTGTTTCTCATAAGTAGTTTGCTCTTGGTCACATGTTTAGTATTCAGGTATACTTAAAGCCTTTTTTTTTTTTTAAACACCCGCTAGGTGGCACAGAGGACAGTGTTCTATGCTTAGAGAAAAGAAGACCTAAGTTCAAATGTTGCCTTAGATGGTTAATGACTCTGGGACACTGAGAAGGGCATTTAACCTCTCAGCCTCAGTTTCTTCATCCATAAAGTGATGGAGTTGGACTTGATGGGCTCTGAGGTCCCTTCCAGCTCTGAATCTATGATCCTTAAAAGTACTACATGTTCATCTGCAGCAATGACATGCTCTGCACTGGGGAGCAAGCAACCTGTTCCTTGTACATTACATAATTTTTAGAAAATGACCCAAGTGGCCATCCTTCTGTAATTATATTATTAGTCATATATAATAAAGCATGGATAGCATTCTTAGATCATTCAAGCTACTGTGGAACGGCTCTGCCAATGTGGTTCAATTTGATACTATCTACTGCCTGCAGTTTTCAAGGACAGTGGTTCAATTCAAATACAATTCTGATAAGTGGCAGGTTTTCGTGTCTTTAATGCCTTGACAAGGGCATCACTCTCAGGAGAGGGAGGTGAAACCATTTGGAAGAGGATTCCCTTCCTGCTCCTTTGTGCTGACACACCAAGATAATGGACAATTAAGAGAACCTTCACTGCAGGTGAAAGTATGGGGTTATCACTAATATAAAGGAGCCCATGGGGTGTTGGGATGTGAAGGGTAAGAGGAATGGGAATTTTTTTAAAGCATATAAAACACAGATGAGATACCTAATAGCTGCTTACATATTGCTTTCCTTTTTACATGTGATAATGGTGAATGATCTTATCTTTCAGTGTCACTCAGTAATAACTTTTTTCTTCTCTTTTTCTTTTTTCTCTTTTTTTCTAATTTAAGGATATGGTTCACTGCATTTGACACAAAATATTTTAGACACAAAATATTGCCACTTTGGCTGGTTTATAGCTGCCATTCCATTGGTAAACCTCCGTAGCTGTAATTGAACTTTAAATGGATTTTAGAGGTGTTAGTTAATGTAGCTTCAATGGGACCTGATTAAGATTGTGGGGGTAGTAACAATAATTGTGATAGTATTTCACATCTATAGAACAACTTACCTTTAATCTTCACTTTAGTCCTCATTTAATATAGTGCTGTTATGATTATTCCATTTTTATTAATGAGGAAACTGAGGCAAAGTGAAAACAAGTGTTTTCCAAGGTCCAACAGGTAATAAATGTCTGGATTGAAATTCAGATTGAGGTCTTTAGACACCCCCAGTCTTGCCAAGCAAAGTACCCTAAGTACACTGTTCATTGCATTTTCTAATCCCCTGTTGGATTTGAATACTATTGTACATTATTGGAGATATATTAAAGATGTGTTCTGAATTATATACTTAATGATAGTTTCCAGGGCTGCCTTCAGCTATTACACATATTCCAAGGAGAGGTGTCTTTACTCTCTTTTTGATACTGTGCCTCCTGGATATTGTTTTTGGTTTTCCTCTAGTTATACACAGCTTCTGTACAAGTAGGAGCTTAATAAATGCTTGTTGACTTGACATCTTGGGTGTGAGGTAGGAAGAGGGGAACGGTTGTGTCATGGCAAAGTCGATCGGCATAAATCATGGAATTAGGAACACGCAGGTGAATCAGCTGGGAATCACTGTGATAATTACCTTCTCTTCCTTGTCCTTTGAACCCAGGATAATACCCTGGTGCAGTGATTAATTCATTGTGGGGGGCAGGGCTTAGGGGAGGGTACTGCTGGTCAAATCATACAGTGTTTCTTAAAGGTGAGGCCATACAGTGATACTAAATTGAATGTAGACCAACTTAACTGATTTTCTTCTAACTTAAACTTTCATTTGTCTCTAACAGCCTGAAATTGTCAATAAAGCTTCTGATAAGTATGGCTTCTCCTCAGCCTGAAGGGATGCATCTGATAAGATAAGATGACTTTTGTGAAAGAGAGAAAAAGAGACAGACAGAGACAGAGACAGGGAGAGACAGAGAAGAGAGAGGAGAGAGAGAAAGAGACAGAGACAGAAAGTGAGAAAGAGAGAAGAGACAGAAAAAGTGAGAAAGAAGGGGGGGGAATGGGACAAGGAGAGGGGGTGGGGATGGTAGGAGAGACAGAGAAAGTATGTTAACTGCTTTGACTGTAAAATACCCCCTGGTAGCCAGAGATAAGACACCTTCAGCTGCTCAGAAGGCCTTAGACAGGATGTAAATGAAGCCAATAAAAAATCATTTGAGATCCAGCCATTTTTCTGCTCTTCTCTTATTTCCAGCTCTGACAGCAAAAGGCTTAATTTATTATATTGCATACCGCACTTACAGGCTCAGCTGAGGAAGTTGCAGAGGGCTGTTTTAGATAGGAGACTCTACAAAGAACAAGATATCTAAATTTCTGGAGAGGACTGAATTTCAGACTTTTAATCAGTTAGTTCTAGCAAAGCCTTCCTGAGTGGAAAGAGTATGTAAGAAAAGGAAAACCCTATTGATTGTCAAATTATCTTCTCTCTTTCCCTCTGTATTTCTTCATTTGTTTTCATTTCGTTCATTACACAGTTTTTCTCACTGGATCACAGGGGTTTAGGTGGTTGCCTAAAATTAATAGTTTATTCAAAGTAAAATTAAACATATAGATGGAAAATAAAATAATCCTCAAACAAAAGTTTAAGGGTACAGTCATAGTACAGTCCACCATTTACACAATTGAAATTGGTGACATTGTTTCGTCCTTCTCTGCTTTCTGATGAAATAATAATTATTAAAAATCTTATGCACTTTGTGCTTTATATAATGAAAAAAGATACCGGCCTTGCCTATTACTTCAAAAGCCCGAAGTTCTCCACAAGAAGAACAAACACAACAAAAAACACAGTGAACAGACACACACATGTACATATGTACACACACATATTAAACTGAAAAAAGAGAGGAACATGTTAAACACAATGTTAAATATCGATCATTTGGATGCTAGCAGTAACAAAAAGGGATGGGAAAACTGAAGAAAGAATAAGCTTACTTCAGTTTGGTCAGGGCGCCTTCATGGAGGAGTAGGGATTCTAGGGACTTTTCAAAGGAAGGAGAGTAAATCCTTCATGACATACATTCCTTTTATATGGCGAATGTGAGAAAGTCTGGAGTGAGAAATGGAAAACTTAGAAAAAAAGAATCACAGCAAAGACTTCATTGTGGATGTAGCAGAGGGAATAAGCAGAGATGTCCGAGTAGCTAAGAGACTCCAGGTAAAGTGGGGGTAACTGGGTTGAAAGTAGAGAGTAAGGCATTTAATCTTAATACTTTATGACCTCAGTGAACCCACTTCAGCAAAATGTGTTTCTTTGCTATTCAAGTCATTACAAATTATGCTGGGTGCTCAGTAACATAACACATGAGCTATGTGATTTTTACAGTTAGTTAAAAGGTTCTTGAGTGGCCTCATTTATTTCAGTACCTGATAAAGGTAATTCTTTCCGCCCTCAGTACCTTCTTGTCCTAGGTAGGTCTTTTCCACGTTCTTCCAAAGATCCTCTATAGGATGCACCTAGGCTCTCCTACAGTTCTCTTTTATGTTTCCTGGGTGCCAGGGAAGCTTTCAGGCTGTCTGTCCTTCTGTGACCATTTTCTTTTGCTACATGAATGGACCAGCTCCTTCTCTGATCATATAGTTACTGAAAGATATCCCATAGGTTTACATTGGATATATTCTTCAGCCTCTTGCAAGAGGTCATAACGTTGCCTTCTGGGTGATCCACATCTTTGATTTGTCAAAGATTAGACTATTCCAAAATTTGCAAATAGACACCACCCAGAGAAAATTTGTGTTTAAGAGATGACTTTTTTCACGCGAGGGAGCAGCTTGGGATCATCATAAAAACACTGTGCAATTTCCCAAATTACAATAGAGATCCCAGTCTCATTTCTATTCAGTCCTAGGCCCAGGTCATTGTCCATCTGCAGTTTCTATCCCACGTATAAGTATTGATATTCCAAATCAGTAGATTGACCTTCCAACTGCATTTCATAGTCTAGATAAGAGATGTTTTTCATTCATTTGGTCTTTTCTCTCTGTCTTGTCAGGCTGACCTAATGTGAATAATCATTGATCTCCTTGAGGAAGCTCTGTCATGTCCCGGAGCCTGAAATATTCAGCACAATATCATCTGTAAACAATAGCATATAGAAGACTATGCCTCTATAGAGAATCTCTCTCCCCTTCCTTGACAGTGGAACATGCCTTTGGGAAATATACATATTCCTGTGTTATACCTTAACTTAATATCAGAAATCAGAAGATTTCCAATGGTGTTATCTCTGTGTCTATATCTATCAAGAATCTTGCATAATCTTAAAGCGTGAGATACTACTTGGAAGAAAGATTTTCAAGTTATATTTTTTGTTGTTTTTATAATTTTTAAAAATCTGACATTAAATGCATAAAAAAGCATTTCTATACAGAGCAGAACACAAATTAAGGATTCAGTATGAAATTGTAAATCTCATTTCATTCTGCTTGCTTTTTTTAAAAAAAGTATTTAATAAATTCTACATGTTACTTCCAAACTTGTCCTGTTTATCTCTGTTTCTCTCATAACGTCCCTCTCTTTTGTGCATTTTTCAAAATGTTTTAATAGCTTCTTTTTTTTGGCATTACTATTTCTGCTCCTCATTCCTTGCCCCCAGAGAAGGAAAGGAGGGATAGCAGGGAGGAAGGACCAACCAGATCTACTAATCGGTCATATCCAAATATGCACCTTCTCTCTATCACCACTCTGCCAGGAGGTCAATATTAAGCTTCAGAATATTTCCTCTGGGGGCATGGTTAATCATTAAATTGACCAGAGTCTTTGATCATTGTAAGTTGTTTTTCTTTACATTGTTGTGAACCTTGTTAAATTGTTCTCCTGATTCTGCTCACTTCACTTCACATCAGTTCATACTGCCCAGGATTCTCTGAAATCATCTCTTTTATCATTTTGTACAGCACAATAACATTCCCTTACTTTCATATACCACATGTTGTTTAGCCATCCCCCATTTGTCGAAGACATAATGTAAGGTGCTTTTCCTTCCTCGCCCCTTCTGTTTTCCTTTCTCTTTCTTTTATGTAGTTCTTTTTTTTGCAAAGCACTTTATAAATATACCTCATTTCAACCTCTCAGCCATCCTGGGAGGTAGATGCTATTATTGTTGTTATTTTACAGTTGAGGAAACTGAGGCAGACAGAGGTTAAGTGACTTGCCTGGGGTCATAGAACAAGTAAATCTCTGAGGCTGCATTTGAACTCAAATATTCCTGACTCCAGGTCCAATGCTCTATCCACTGTACTACCTAGCCACTTTGTATTTACTTACCTATATGCCTATTTTATCTTTCCAAAAAAAAAAATAAAAGTACATTGAGGGCAAACATTTTGATTTTTCTTCTTCTGCCCATAGCACTTATTGCTGCACATAGTAATAAATGCTTGTGTAGTGATAATGCTGGTCTCACTTTCCCCAAATGACACCTGCTACATCTTCTCCTCAGGGTTCATCTTGTGCAGGTTTTCTTACTCTGAAGTCTGTGAACTTAAAAAACCCCCAACATTTTGTGGACAGTTTATCAGTGTATTTGGTTTCTTTTGTAATCATATCTATTTTATTTTGTGAATTTTAGAGCATCACTATGAGAAAGGTCCCTTAGTTTCATCCACTTTCTGAAGGGGTTCATGACACAGTAATTAAGAACTGCTGGTCTAGGGGTACCCAAGTGATGGTAGGGGTCTTTTTCTCTGATGACATTGGCTCCAGATGCCATTCTAGCTTGTTTTTGCCACTGTTAGCCACCAGTGATTAATGCCCTGTTTCCATTTAGTCAATTAACTTTAATTAACCTTCATGAAGGACTATTTATTGCAAATATATAGCAAGAACAGAAGATAAACATTTGGGACCACACTCTCCCGTATACAACCTCAGTATCTGGTAAGAGTGGGTTCAAACTTAACACAGTCTGTTCATAGCATTTGACCTACCAGTTCACTTCCAAATGAGGCAAAGCCCATAGATGAATGAGTCTCATCTTTGCTACTGCTGTAATAGATGAAGCAAATTACTCACTCTGTGACTCCCCCAAAATACTGGTTTGGACTTCAGCTTCTGAACTCTGGTGATTCATTCTCCTGAATTTTCAAAGCTCATAAGAGCATAACAGTCTCTACTTTCTTTAACCTAAAACAAGAAAAAATAGACACAAAGAGGCCCAGAACAGAAGATCAACACACATTGGTCCAGTACTTTAAAAGAGTCATGGGTTCTAGTCCATGTGCTGTTTCTAATTAGCTTTATAACCTTGGGGAAACTAAACAGCCTCTCTGATCCTCAATTTCCTCATCTTTAAAATGAAAATTTGAACAGGAATATCTCCAGTTGTCTCTCTCAGTTCTCAAATTTCTGTTTCATGGGATATTGTAAGAAAATGATATTAATAACCTGAATTCCCTTTCTTCTCCATGGCAATTTTAGTCATACCCATTTATATTATATCCATTTAGATATTAAAGTCAGACTTTCACGGGGTTCAGTAGCTCAAATTGCAATATGCCAAATGGAATCAATGCTGTTTTTGGCCTGTTTAGTAGGCCTTCAGAGAAAAACACTGAAATCTCAAGCGAAAAGAAGTTATGCTAAAGATCTGTTAATCAGCGCTCTTTTTTATGATCAGTATTGAGCTAATCAGTATCACCGTGTCTTTGACTTTATGTGAGTGAGGAATAAAAACCAATATCTAGACCTTGGTTCTGTTTGTGAACGTCATGCTATCATGTCTTGGGAGCAGATGCTTGTACAAGTATAAATAACTCTATTTGACCTTTCCATGTCTTTATACTTTCAAGTGGAGAAAGGGGGCTTCATATTTCCTAGCATAGCACCAGCTCATAGTTGACACTTAAATGTCTGTTATAAATGAATGAATGACCTGCTAAATTCTTGTTCACAATTTTCACTGGTTGCCTAAGCAATAGTGGTTGACTCTTAAGGACTGATGTCAATCCCTGTTGGTATTATTCCAGTTGTCGCTTGTAAAAAATGAGATGAGCGCACTCATTTTAATTGGATGTTAGTTAACCCCAATCTAATTCTACTGTTTCCAGACCATGGGCCAAAGGCATGAGTAGTATAATAGATATGAACCAGGTGCAGGTTCTCAGCCACATCCTGATGAGTTGAGGAATCAAGCTTTGTTAGTGTCTGTTTGGGGGATAGGAAGGAGGAAGGGAAAGGGAAAGGAAAGGAAAGAGCATTTATATAGCACCAGCTGTATGCTAGGCACAGTGCTAACTGCTTTACACGTGTTATCTCATTCAATCCTCACAGAATCCTGGGAGGTGGATGCTATTATTTTCCTCATTTTACAGTTGAGGAAACTAAGTCAAAAGGAGGTTAAGTGACTTGCCCAGGGTCCCATAGCTAATAAATGTTTGAGGTTGGATTTGAACTTGGGTTTTCCTGACTCCAAGTCCTATGATCTGTCTACTGTTACCACCTAGATTTTTTCACTTTCATCACACACAAAGTTCTCATTATTTTTAAAAATATTTGTGATGAAGGAAAAATTGGTCCTTGTTCCTTCATGGAGGTATCAGAGTTCCCATTCTGACTGTGCTAACTTCAGTAAAATGCACCCTCTTTGAGATACATTTTTCTTTCCTTCACTAAAAAGAAGGATCATAAAGTCTACCCTAAAGAAATTTTGAGAGATTTAATTAAGAAAGAGCTACATGTCAATTTATTCCTACAATGCTGCAAGCTAGTATTATTATTAACATTTTTGTTACAAGAAATGTCCTACAATGTTTGAGAAATCATTTTACATTTTGCCATCAATCTAAATAATTCATAGTCAGGCTTGAGATGAATGAAAATCCATGACTATCCATAGTCCGTCTCTTAGATGGTAGCTGTACTGAACATAATCACCAAAGCTATTAACAAGTAGCCACATAGAAAGATGAAAGTTTTAGGTCTATTTTTACTCTATGTGAGACTACTAATACATAGTGAATTGACCAAAAGAAAAGTAGCAGGAAAAAGAAGATGCAGTAAAGACTTTGGGAAATTTCTGTTACTGAGAGCTGAATATGACATTCTTTTCTTTAATTTGGTAATTTTTAATTTTGTAAAATGAAAATGATACTTCACTTGACTAGTTGAGAGACTGTTTTACTGGTTGACATAATTATAACTTTTAATCCAGTGGGCTTTGTGAGATCCATTTACACTTTCTGTTTGACCTCTATGTCTCTAAGAAAACTAATGGTGCTCCCAACAATCACACTCTGAGAAGTTCTACATTGGAAAAGTAAATAACAGCCCTGAAGAATGTCAGTGACTGTTGTGTGGTTGTTGTTGTTGTTGTCATAAGAGTGACAGGAAATGCAGAACACTTCCTTTCCCTGGTTGTCTGTGGTAGCCTTTTCTACATTAGCAAACTGTATGTATCACTTTGCTTCAGAATGAATCCACAGGGGCTACTAATTGGTCATTAATTAATTTTTAGCCCTTTCAACACCTCTGCATCCTCTAGGGGCTTTGCCTGTAATGGAGTATATAGCGTGGCCTTTTCTAAGCCGCTGAAAAATTTGTGTCAGCTTTACTGTTGCCTTGGATACACAGAGGTCAAATTCTGTTGCAGCCAATACCATTTCATTAGAATCTCCACATAACCAAGTTTCCCAGGTCTCATGTGATAGCTTACTTGTTGGAACAAAATTCAGTATAACAAAATTCCAGTACAAAGAAAGATTTTTGTTTCTTTCTACAAGTGCATTTTGCTGAGATGTGTCCTGAATGACTCATATATTTGGTTGCCTTTGATAACCCTTTACGTGATAAACGTTCTAGAGGGGGCGTGTGTGTGTGTGTGTGTGTGTGTGTGTGTGTGTGTATGTGTGTGTGTGTGTTGAGGAGGAAGAGAGGGGGGTGGTATTGCTTTTTTGTTTGTTTCTGGTGACACCTGAAAGCAGATTTAAATACTGAAAATACGGACTATTCTTAGCTGAGAAGAATTGTGCATGAGATGTATCAGTCCACCATCATACCTGAACATTCTATATTCTGTTTTGTCACAAAAAGATAGATTTAAAATCATCAGTGGCAGAAAGGAAATAGTACTACATGAAATTTTAATGCACGATTTTCAGAAATTGTAGTTATTCCTTCAGTGCAGACTAGGTGTGAGTTGGAAGCATAGTAGAAGCTTAGCTCCAAAAGTCTCTAGACAAGTGAAATACCTGATAAGAATAGGGCCAGATACCAGCGCCAAAGGCAGAGGGACTTTCTATAAAGGGGAAATAAGTGAATAGACATTTTGTGATCCTTGGTAGAATTAGAAAATGACAGTATTTGTGACTGCTTAAGAACCAATTCAGCAGTGATATATTAGATAATGTAAGTGCTGTTCAGAAGGCAGCGTGTTCAGTGGTATGTATCTGTGCAAACTGCTGCTTGAAATCATTCATTCAACAAACATTTATTAAGTGTGCAGAGCCCTCAGCTAAACACCAAGGGAGTTACCAAGAGAGATGCAGACTTGAGCTAAAATACTGATTCCTGCCCTCATGGATTTTATAGTTTAGTGGGGGTAGAGGGAATGCTAGGCAAACACAGGTGAAGATAATGGCCAATGTTACATGATAAATGCATTTGAGAGAGGTGTAAAACTAGGTATTTTATAGCTCTGAAGGGGAAAGTAATTATCATCCTATTTTTAAAAATGAAGAATCAGAATAGGATTTGTCAGGTTTTTTGCTGTTCTGGAAAAAAATATGGCTTTTTAGGGATCATGTACAATTGTTTTATTTCTTTGTATTGTTTTTTGATGTAACAGTTTGAACTTTATTTTTTATGTTCTATTAGTAAATATATTCTCTGATTCTGATTTAGTAGGAAGAAAAATGCATGCACACTGTTATACTGCTGCATAAATACAAAACACTTTACATTCATTCTCTTGCTTAAACCTCATAACAGCCCTGTGAGTCTAGTGCATATACCATTATTCCCATTTCATAGGTAAGGCAACTAAGAAAGAAGTTAAGTGATTTGTCTGTGATCACAGAACATGACTAGAACCAAAGTTCAATTACTTCCTCCTAGGTTCCTTTTGGTTATATCATATGGCCTCCCATGGTGAAAGAACCTGAGATGTTAAAAAATGTCCCAACTACTAAATGTCAGTAGCAAACCAAAGATAAATGTGTAAACTGAATTATTCATGACTTCCATAATCACCAAATAGAGAAATTCTCCAAATAAGTTGTACGATGAAGGATTTTCAGTATTAAACACTCACACTGTGCAGCAGTTTGACTCAGAAAACTGACTCTCAACTAAGTTAAGCACTTTGTCCCTGGGCACACATGGGGGGGGGGGTGATGTGCCAGAGCTGGGATTTGAATCCAGGTTCCTGGCTCTCATATCTGTACTCTTTCCAGGACAACATACTGAAAACCCAGAGACTGGTGCTTATCAACCAGCCAATCAATCGGCAAGCATTTATGAGATGCCTACTATATGCCAGGCAGTTTCCTTAGCTGTGTATAAGGGTGGTGTTGGTGGATTTAAAGGGAAAAAAAATAAAGGAAAGAAATAGTGCCAACCCCAAACAATTGTAAACTGCTTTTCCTTCTCTCTGGCTTTCAGAAGCACATCGTGATTTCCTTAAATGAATTGGATGATGACTGCTCTCTAACTGGTATCACATCAGCTTTTTCCTCTGATTTGAGAGGTGGAGTTAAATGTGAACTGCTTAAGAATGCACTGTTTTCTATTTAATTTGGCTGGGGAAGATGGAATTCATTGAGCGCCGTCTGTTCAAATGAACTTTAAGCAACAGCAAGCAAAACATTTATACTCCTTTCTACATACATAATAGCGATGTGTCTGGTGAAGGAGACATAATAGAGCTAAAAGTAGGGGTTACCTTAAGGGAGGAGTAGAGGAATGTTCGCTATTTAGATAGGTTTATCTTAAGCATTAATAGTATTCTACAATAAGAAACCCTTCCTCCCCCTTCCACCTTTTAACACTGTCAAGTGCTGAAAGAAATTTCCAACTGTAATAGTGGGGATCTGTCTCTCTTCCAATGACAGTGCATTAACACACATGTGCGTGCGTGTGCACGCACGCGCGTGCACATGCACACACTCTCATACTCACACCCTCTTCACAGCCCAGCCCTAGATGCTGTCCTTAATGTGAAACCTTCCCCTCCATTGAATATAACCTAATTGCTGATGTATTTAATAGGTCTTCCCACAGCAGTTTAGAAATACCAATATAATTTTAAACTTCCATAAATTATAATTTTGTAAGTAATTTTTACAATTTATTATATTTATAATTTTTTAACATTTTATAAATTACAAATAAATAAGTTCATGTTTCTTATTTGAATTCCTGTTGCACGGTATTTGTTTTCAAGTAGTTAAAGAAGTTATAAGACAAATGGGTGATTTTAACAAGGGACCACTGATAGAAACTAATACGAAAAAGAAAAATGATGTTTTTATTATTAGAGTTACAATTAAGTATAAATGAAGAAAATTGTGTAATAATGCATGAGTTTTTGTTTAGAGGCACTGTCAACTTTAAGTATTTCCAGTATTAAAATGTGATATTTAACTTTGTTAGATGCCATTCAAAGTGCCTTGATCTAATTGAGATCATGGTAGCACTTGAGTATTATTGTAAATCTTCCTGTGACGTATCTATTAAGCAGATATCTCATCATATTGTTCTTTTGATACAATGCTTAACTTCCTCATTTACCATTTGTTCATACCTATATATCCCCTTGAGAGTTCTTATCTCATCTTTAAGGTGGTTCTATAGCCGATTAGCCAAAGAAGTACTGCAAACTATATCCAATGTGAAAATAAAAACAAAGTAGTTATAATGGGCCTTATAAAATATAGTACTACTCTCAGCCAAGGGGGAGGGAGGAAACACCAAGATTTAAATGCCTGGAAGTCTATTTGAGGCTTATGCCTCTTGGTTGACACTTATTCTGTTACTTACGGACTTAAGTTTTGCTTTGATATATTCAATATATACTATTGGTTTTTGTGCTCCTGTTTTATGGAGAAATGAGAGATAGTTGACATTATATGTTCAGCACCAGGATCATATGTCCAAACACTTGTCCCGCCCTTAACATTTACCTTTCTGTGAGGAATTGAGGGGAAAACCTCTATACTGGGATCGGAGACTTGTAAACACAATCAGCCTGGTTTTAAGTTGTATGAATTTTTAGAAATCTCCGCCTCGTCATGTTTAATTTCTGTGCTGTCAGTATCCACAGGGGTACATGTTTACACTACTGCAGGCATATCTGCTGGACCATTTATGCCAATACTGTACTATTTTATAGAAAACTAATTTCCAGTGGATTCCCACAGGGGAAAGAAACTTAAAAAAATAATATATCTATGCTGTATACATGCAAACATCCCCATAGTCACATACAGCACATATTAAGTACACCTTTTTGTTTATATGTAGTATTTTGTCTAGGGACCTGAGAAACATTAAGTCATCTTCGTAATGCCTCAGAGGGTAAGGAACAAGCATTATTATCTTCATATCGCAGGTAGACAAACCTAGGGAGGGATGGATTAAATGACTTGGCCAGGTCACTCTCTGAGCCATTTGTGAAGCTTAGAAGCGAACCTTCTGCACTCCATAACTCGAGGTTCCATTCTCAAGGAAAGAGCAGGTTTGTCGCTATTTCTCTGATTCCCTTGAAAAGTCACTATTGATGTAAATCCTGTCCCTGTTAAGGAAGCCTTGCTGTGGAGCACTTGCACACACATGATACTGAGTCCCTAAAGGACAGTTAAGAAACTACTCTGCCGTTACGGTGAACCTGCTCAGGTAGTAACAGAACCTCAGCTGGGCTGGCTTTCAGAGGCTCAGCTCTGTGAAGGCCTGGACAATGGGTCCTCCAGGTAGGAGCCTTAAAAAGACTTCTAGAATAACTAACATCACATTTGCAAACCTTTTCTGTTTAGGTGTTCTTAAAGATGTTTAGATTATCAATGTCATTTCAGTGCTACGGGTAAAAGTAGACCAATGAAGGTCCCGTCTTCAGGAAGCTGATGGCAAATAAACTAAACAAGACAAGTCAGTGGAGGGAGAATTCATTGATGGTCTGCATCTTTTGAGTGACCTTTCCCCTCCCCTTCTTTGTTCTTAATTTCATTTTTGGCTGCTCTTCCTTGCTATTTATACCCATGTGTGCGGGTGCCCCCCCCCTTTTTAACTTCTGCCCCTTCAAAGATGGGATTGTAAAAGTGACTAGGTCATGCAGCCTTTTGATGACTGAGGGCCCTTTTCTCAGACAGCCTGTTAGATGGGTCAGCAGCACCACTGATAAAATCACTTTCAGATCTGTAACTCTTCATTCACTACTACTGAGGTTGGCACATGAGAAACTGGCGACGCACCACAGAGATGCTTTGTGCTCCTGTGATTTTTTTTCTCCTTTTTTTTTTCCTATGGAATAACTCCTTCTGGTATTACTTCACTTTTCTGTTAGTGAGCACTTTCCCCTATAAATATGACTGCACAGGTGTTACTCTGCTCCTAACTGAGTTTCCAGCTGTCCTCCTCCAACACAGACCAGGCAAAATCTGTTGTTTAGTCCTATTAGGCAGACTAGAGAACTATCAAGCCTGAGATGGAGGTCTTCCTTGCAGGATATGGCAGTTTTGTTGCCAGGAGATGGTCAGGAAAGCCTGGCTGGCTAACAAAGACAGTCCTTCAGCTGCTGGGTGTAGTTCCAGATTTGCATCCCCTTTGGCAGCGGCACAGAGGCTGCTGCAGTGTGGCCAGCCAGCAAAATTGGGAAATAAGGACCTCTTTTATTTACTCAGGCTGCTGAATCATGGGCATTCCTGTCTGCTTGGAGAAAAGTCAGGCAGCTCTACTTTCCACTCAAAGTCTCAGGAGTGTTTGCTACTTTCATCTCTGAGTGTTCACACACTTGTTTTAATGTGCTTTATGGAAATGGTGAAACTCAGCAAGTACAGTTGCTGTAGAAAAACATCTGCACTAACTATTCACACACATTTACATCTTTAAATAGACTTTTAGGTCTTGCAGCCTGGTTTCCAGCAAAGTTTTTCAGCTGTGAGAGCTATAGCTCTCCTAGAGTCAACTAGTGTGAAGTTATTAGTTCCAAAAATTAAAATTTAACATGGACATGCTAAGTGCTTCACACTGAAATGCAGAATGTTTGCCATAACAACAACAAAAAAAAGACATTCCCAGTAAGTAGCACTTAATGAGTGTGAAAGGGGAAAAAGTAATGTTGTTTGAGAAAATAGAATGGTAAGAAATCTTCCTATGTTTCTTCTTTTCTTAAGAAGAAGGAGCTTGTGATCACTGGAATTTACATCAGTAATGTGGATGTGGCTGGCTCTGTGAGAACCTAGAAGTTTATGGGAGCGTTGACAGGATCTGTTTCAAGAGCTCGGTTATTCCTTAGAGACTTTTGGCAAAAGAGGCCTTAGGAGAGTCTGATATCCGCCCAGCATGTACAGGTTACTTAACCCAATGGGGGTTCAGCAAGTGAATCCCTTGTGTTTCACTTGGAGAATAGACCCATTGATTGTGCTGGTAAAATGAGATATTTGACTTAATTTAAAAAAAATAAAACAAAACAGAACTCAGCCTTTCAAGGACTATTTGTTTATATAGGATGAACCTTCCTTGCCCTGTCCCACCCTTTTCTCCAATGCCATTTCCAGCTTTATGAAATTATACTGGTACATCAGATTATTTTGAAATTAATTCATGAACAATCCTACATAGGGTTTCAAAGGACATTTTAATTGCAAAGATATATTGGCTCTTGGAACTTAGCCTACCACTCCCTACACTTGCCCAGACAGAAGCTCTAAGGATTTAGAACTAGAAGGAACCTTATAGGTCACTGGGGGAACTGGAAATAGCAATGGATCTGGGGTCAGAACATTCTGAGTTCAAATCCCAACTCTGTCTTGCATTGCTTGGGTAACATTAGATAAGCCACTTAACCTCTCTGTGCCTTGGTTTTCTTATCCGTTAACTGTAAAAATGAGAGGGTTAAGCAAGATTAACTCTAAATCCCCTTCTAGTCCCCAATCTGATCTAACTCTTTATTTTTATAGATGAGGAAACAGAGGTCAGATAACTGAAATGATTTCCCATCATCACACAGGTGCTGAAGAGCAGAGAGAGGATACGAACTCATAGTCTTTTGAATCCAAATTTATTTCTCTTCTTACTGTGGCACGCTACGTAAAAGCCAAGTGAAAATTCAAAATCTGAGAGAGTCGGGAGATGGGATGAAAAAGGCCCCTCTATCTTTTGTAGTCAGTGTCTTGGATTGGCTAACCATCAGGCTTACTTGACATGTGGTTGAGATTTATAAGCAAAAGAAAATAGTTATGTAATAGGTAAAGGCAGGTCTAGGCCACAAATGAGAAAATGATTTAAGCATTGTGCTGGTGATTGTGCACTATTTATAACTGCCCGTCGCTATACATTCCCTTACACATTTATGTAATAATATATCATGCCTGCACGGGATGTGCAGTTGTATAATAAATTCACTTATTAAATTTGTAGGCCCAGTAGCAATGGCATATCTTTCCAGCTTAGTTGCATGACAAATTCTGATTCACTGTTTTCTCTGAATGTACAAAAGAGATGTGTCTGAAAAATATTTTTTAAGGGAAATGACAGGATTTAAGTCTAACAGACAAACTCGAAAGTTGGTAGATTTACACTCAAACGTGTTCCGCAAATTCAGTAGCTAGCAATGTCAACTTAGGAAAAGGAAAAAAAAAATCTTGGATTCATTTTAGTTGATATCAGCTTTCAGTGGCATGTTGTTTTCTTTATGGGAACTAGATCAACTGCTATAATCATCATCACTTTTTTTCCCTCTCTTATTTTTACAGTACGCTGAGCACTGAGTGGTCATGCATGCCCTGATCTTGCAAGCATGGACTATCTGCATGTCAAGCATGTTGTCTATCCTAGTGGTAGTGATTAGGCCTAATTCTATGTTAGTTACATGTTGGGTTACAGAGTCAGAAGAGAGAGGATGCAAAATCATGCGGTTTTTAACTTGTATTGAAAAGCATTGTTGCAGTGGGCAGGAATCCAAGTATGGTGTTTGGTTGTTTTCTCAGACTTCGATGGTTGCCATCTGGCATTGATAGTGAGATGGTGTTGTCATCAGTTTCTAGATGCAGGAAAGGAATAGATCCTCATCTGTTTCCTGTGGATAAGCAAGAGGTTGATAATCTAGTAAAAATCTTGTTACCTTAAAGAAAGCAGACTTGGAATTTGTTTATATAACAGCAGCCAGCTCTGACTTTCATGTGAATATTGTAACTTGTTAGTGAGCTAGAGTTATTCAAGAGTTTTTTTTTAAATTAGTTTCAGTTAATTATTTTTCTGTGTTCTGTATTTTGTTCAGTCTACTTTTGTAAAGAAACAATTCTGACAAAAGGTGAAGAACTTTTTTTTTTTACCCCTTTTTGTTAATTGATTTGGAAAGCAAGGAGGAAAAGAGGTTTTATGACTAATTTTGAAATAACCCTGATGGGCTCTGACTTGATAATAAAGCGGCAGGAGAAATAACAGTAAGTACTTGTTAGCTCTATAGATATGAAAGTGAAGCGATTTTATGGATAACTTGCTTAGCTGAGTAGCTGGCTTACATTCTTGTTTGTCTTCTCTTCGTTGCTCATAAATCTTTCAGCATTTACCATAATCATTTATCACTTTTCCTGTTTCCAGTTTTTACAAGTTGCTTTGTCTGTGCTCACCTCCAAGTCCAGGTTCTGTTTAGCTAAGGAAGTTCAGGCTGTTGAAGCTTTTGCAAAAAGGAAGAAATGGTGAGCCACCTCTTGAACTTTGAGAACAAAATACACGATTAAAAAATCTGGCTCTGGTGAAAGTCTCTCATTTTCCTTTGATCCCGGTTGACTTAGTACATGTAACACCTTGCATTACCCTGCTAACATTTAATAATCCGCTTGTTGGCCTGTACTATCCCCATCTTCTAGTTATTGGAGAAATGCTAGTTGTCTTTCATTACCCAAGAAATAATTATTATTGTGTTTTGTGTCTGCCTTTGTGCGCTTATTTTTTAATATTTTTTTTGCTGGAAGCAATAAGACCTGTATCAATAATAACCCCCATGAAAGATTTTGGTCTTCAGAACTATCCTTTTATATAAAAACAAGCAAAATGCAGAGGGAATTTTTTATTAAATATCAGACATCTGGGTTGACTGCATTAATTTTAAATTATTCTTATAATATTTCCTCTTTTCATTTGGTTCTTCAGATGCTCACATAATATGTAAATCATTTTACAATGAATACAAAAGAAACATTAAATATATTAAAATCTGCATTTTAATAAAGTTGTCAATGTATAATATATATCCTGCAACTAAGGAAGAATGATAAAAAGTAATAAAAGGGTAATTTAGACATAGAACTATTTAATAACTTTTCATATTTTACAATCTGATAAAAATAAATGTAGAATAAAAAGCTTTGGACTCATGTTTTAAAATGTCCCTTTTTGAGTTCTGTCTGCTCTGTCCTGGCTGCGTGGTTCTAAATGTTATAGCTAACGCATATTATACATCGTAATGATACAATGGTCTTTCTCCATTGAAATCCCAAGATATAAAATGTATTGGTACATTCTTTCTTGTTCCAGATGGAGTGGATGTTGAAGATGACCCTACCTGTTCTTGGCCAGCATCCTCACCTTCCAGCAAGGACCAGACTTCCCCTAGCCATGGAGAAGGTTGTGATTTTGGAGAAGAAGAAGGTGGCCCAGGACTACCCTACCCTTGCCAGTTTTGTGACAAGTCCTTCAGTCGCCTCAGCTACTTAAAACATCATGAGCAGAGTCATAGTGACAAGCTACCCTTTAAGTGTACCTATTGTAGTAGACTGTTTAAACATAAGCGGAGCAGAGACCGCCATATAAAACTCCACACGGGAGATAAGAAGTACCATTGTAGTGAGTGTGATGCAGCATTCTCTAGAAGTGATCACCTGAAAATTCACTTAAAGACTCACACATCCAACAAGCCATATAAGTGTGCCATTTGTCGACGTGGGTTCCTCTCCTCCAGTTCACTGCATGGTCACATGCAGGTTCACGAGAGGAACAAAGATGGCTCCCAGCCAGGCTCTAGGATGGAGGACTGGAAAATGAAGGACACCCAAAAATGTAGTCAGTGTGAGGAAGGCTTTGACTTTCCCGAGGACCTCCAGAAGCACATTGCAGAGTGCCACCCCGAGTGTTCCCCGAATGAAGACAGGGCCGCCCTCCAGTGTGTTTACTGCCACGAGCTTTTTGTAGAGGAGACTTCACTTCTGAACCACATGGAACAGGTGCACAGTGGTGAGAAGAAAAATTCATGCAGTATTTGCTCGGAGAGCTTTCATACGGTTGAAGAACTCTATAGCCACATGGATAGTCACCAGCAGCCCGAGTCATGTAACCACAGCAACAGCCCTTCTTTGGTCACCGTCGGGTACACCTCAGTATCTAGCACTACCCCAGATTCTAACCTCTCAGTGGACAGTTCTACGATGGTGGAAGCAGCGCCACCCCTCCCAAAGAGCCGCGGGAGGAAGCGGGCTGCCCAGCAAGCCTCTGACATGACTGGCCCCTCCAGTAAGCAAGCAAAAGTTACCTACAGCTGCATCTACTGCAATAAACAGTTATTTTCAAGTCTTGCAGTGCTGCAGATTCACCTAAAAACTATGCATTTAGATAAACCAGAGCAGGCTCATATTTGTCAGTATTGCTTAGAAGTGTTACCCTCGCTCTATAACCTGAATGAACATCTTAAACAAGTCCATGAAGCTCAGGACTCAGCTCTGATTGTTTCCACCATGCCTGCCATGGTCTACCAGTGCAACTTCTGTTCTGAAGTTTTTAATGACCTCAATACTCTCCAAGAACACATTCGATGTTCTCATGGATTTGCAAATCCTGCTGCTAAGGATAGTAATGCATTCTTTTGTCCTCATTGCTATATGGGGTTTCTTACTGATTCTTCCTTAGAAGAGCACATAAGACAGGTCCATTGTGACCTTAGCAGTTCCCGTTTTGGTTCCCCGGTGCTTGGAACACCAAAAGATCCCGTCGTGGAGGTGTATTCTTGTTCCTACTGTACAAATTCTCCAATATTCAACAGTGTTCTGAAATTGAACAAGCATATTAAGGAAAACCATAAGAACATTCCTTTGGCACTGAATTATATTCACAACGGAAAGAAATCCAGAGCCCTGAGCCCACTCTCTCCTGTGACAATAGAGCAGACATCTTTAAAGATGATGCAGGCAGTCAGTGGGGCTCCACAGCGTCCAACGGGGGAATACATTTGTAACCAGTGTGGGGCAAAATACACTTCCCTGGACAGTTTTCAGACTCATTTAAAAACTCATCTCGACACTGTGTTGCCTAAACTGACCTGTCCTCAGTGCAACAAGGAGTTTCCAAATCAGGAATCTCTGCTGAAGCACGTCACCATCCATTTCATGATCACCTCAACGTATTATATCTGTGAAAGCTGTGACAAGCAGTTCACGTCTGTGGATGACCTCCAGAAGCACCTACTGGACATGCACACCTTTGTCTTCTTCCGTTGCACCCTCTGCCAAGAGGTTTTTGACTCCAAAGTATCCATTCAGCTTCACTTGGCTGTGAAACACAGCAATGAAAAAAAAGTCTACAGGTGTACGTCCTGCAACTGGGACTTCCGCAATGAGACAGACCTCCAGCTCCACGTCAAACACAACCACCTGGAGAACCAAGGGAAGGTGCACAAGTGTATTTTCTGTGGCGAGTCTTTTGGGACTGAGGTGGAACTGCAGTGCCACATTACAACCCACAGCAAGAAGTACAATTGCAAGTTTTGCAGCAAAGCGTTCCACGCCATCATTTTGCTAGAGAAGCACTTGAGGGAAAAGCATTGTGTCTTTGAAACAAAAACTCCCAACTGTGGAACCAATGGAGCTTCTGAACAAGTGCAGAAAGAGGAGGTAGAACTCCAGACTTTGCTGACCAACAGTCAGGAGTCCCACAATAGCCATGATGGGAGTGAAGAAGATGTGGACACATCTGAACCCATGTATGGATGTGATATTTGTGGTGCTGCCTACACCATGGAAACTCTGCTGCAGAATCACCAGCTTCGAGACCACAACATTAGACCCGGAGAAAGTGCCATAGTAAAGAAAAAAGCAGAGCTCATTAAAGGGAATTACAAGTGCAATGTCTGCTCTAGAACATTCTTCTCAGAGAATGGCCTCCGTGAACATATGCAGACCCACTTGGGGCCAGTGAAACATTACATGTGCCCTATTTGTGGAGAACGGTTTCCTTCCCTTCTGACTCTTACTGAACACAAAGTTACACATAGTAAGAGCCTGGATACTGGAAACTGCCGAATTTGCAAGATGCCCCTCCAAAGTGAGGAGGAATTTTTAGAGCATTGCCAAATGCACCCTGATCTGAGAAATTCCTTGACGGGATTTCGTTGTGTGGTGTGCATGCAGACAGTGACCTCTACCTTGGAACTCAAAATCCATGGGACATTCCACATGCAAAAAACGGGGAATGGGTCAGCAGTACAAACCACAGGGCGCACTCAGCATCTTCAAAAACTGTACAAGTGTGCTTCTTGCCTGAAGGAATTCCGCTCAAAGCAAGATCTAGTGAAGCTTGATATCAATGGCCTGCCCTATGGTCTATGTGCTGGCTGTGTGAACCTCACTAAGAGTGGCAGCCCAAACATCAGCATCCCTTCCAGCAGTAGTAGACCAGGCTTGGGCCAGAATGAGAACTTGGGTTCCATTGAGAGTAAAGGCAAGGCAGGGGGACTGAAGACTCGGTGCTCTAGTTGCAATGTTAAATTTGAATCTGAAAGTGAACTTCAGAATCACATCCAGTCCATCCACAGAGAGCTCGTTCCAGATAGCAACAATACACAGTTGAAAACACCCCAAGTATCACCAATGCCCAGAATCAGTCCTTCCCAGTCGGATGAGGTAACTTTTTTTTTTATATGTTTACTGTTTAACCTCCTCAAGAAAACTATCTCCACTCTATCCTCACACTTTCTCCAGCATTATTGTCACTTGCCAAGGGAGGTTTAGATTGAAATGTGATCTAGTTTTCCCCCATAGCTGTTAGCTAGTAATTACTTGCATCTCGATAAGCAGCATTTTGGATTGAATGGTGCAAAATAGGACTAATTCCAGTGTCCCTGGGATATTGTCTTCTCTATGACTGAAGAGACCAGCATTCATGCCAGCACAACTGAGATCTGGAATCTTAGCACAGCTCCACTGTGAACTGAAATCCCCAGCTATGACTTGTGTGTATAGCAAATAGATAATGACATAAAAGTAAGACACCATGAGCCAACATGCTGGCTTAAAGAGTAAATTAAAAAGAATATATATTTGTGAATAACAAATTGGTTCAGGGTGGCTTTTTAATACCATGCTGTCGACACTCACTGGTCTCTTTTGTCTTCTGGGTAGAGATGAAAACATTGCCTCACAACACCATTTAAAGAAATCATTCATCAAATACCCCATGTACAGCGCCCTGACTAAAGTCACCAGCCAGGGTTTCAACTCTTTATGTTGGGTTTAAGGTTCAAAATTAATTGTTTACTTTGAGATGGTTTTCATATTCTTTTCCCCCAAGATGAAGACAAGAAACAAATTCGTACTAAAGGAGGTAGTTTTGTAAACCATCCATCCTAGAAGTTGAATCGAGCCCTTTTTAATTTTCGTATGATTTCTTTATTGCTTTGGTGCCAGTACTCACACTCAGCTTCTCTTGTTCTCAATTTGCCCAAACTTTTATTGGGACAAATGAATGACTCTGGGAGAGCCATCTCCTTTTATTCCAGGGTCAGTGAATTTTCCTTATCTGTTCTCTGCACTCACATCCATTTGGGTGCACCCATGGTGCTTCACTGCAGATGGCTATCAGGCAGCCGGTAGGGGATATGTGAAAAGAAAATCGCAGTGCCCATCTTCTTATAATATCTCATCTTTGTGGCAGGCAAATTCCTGAACTTTGAATCTGTTTTTCCTTTCCTCCTCCATAAGACATGTGCCATAGAGATTATTATTAATAATTATTATTGTTGTTAATAATAGTAGTAAGAAAGGGACAAATTGGACCTGTGATATCCTAGGAGAGGGGACTCACTCTACTAATTCAGTTCAACACCTTCTCTTGTCATTTAGAGGCTTAGTTGCCTAGAGCAGAGATATTACCAGGTGAGTGGGGCTTGCAACATTCCTGAGTGTTTGAACTAGATCAAAATACAACTGAAAAATATTTAGCAAAGTAAATAAAAACACAGTCAAACATTGATAATCTAATATGTTTTTTTCTAAATCAATTTGTGCCCTTAGAGAGCCTTGTGTATGCTCTGTTTCTATTTCAGTTTGATACCACTGACCTAGAGCACTTACTTCTCCAGTGACTTCTCCAGTATATATCAGAGTCAGGACTTGACTCCCAGGACTTCTGGGCTTGGGGCTGCCTCTTTATCCACAATACAACTCTGTCTCTATAAAAATAATAATTGTAATAATAATTTATTTCAGTTCTTTTTCAGTTCTGACTCTCCATGACCCCATTTGGGGTTTTCTTGGCAAAGATATTGGAGTAGTTTGCCATTTCCTTCGCCAGCTCATTTTATAGATGTGGAAACTGAGGCAAACAGGGTTAAATGACTTGTCCAAGGTCACACAGCTAGTAAGTGTGTGAGGCTGAATTTGAACCCAGGTCTTCCTGACTTCAGGCCCAGCTCTCTATCCACTGAGCCACGTGTGCAATAGTCCTTAATATTAAAAACAAAAGAATAAGAGTAGTGTAGCAACTTGTCCTGGGATAATTTCTGTCTCAGGATGACAACAACAACAACAATACCTTTCCAAACAGTGTAGGGCAGCTCAGAAATTAGCTTTGAGATTGTTTCATACTTTCTTTTAGACCAGGCAGGGGTGGGGAACCTGAGGCCTGAATCAGTCAAAAGGCCGCACTTAAGGATCTAGAAGGCCACAGGTTCCCTACCCCTGGACCAGAGGTTTCCCTTGAAATAAAAATGTTAATACTTGAAATTTGTTGAATGACATTTTCAAAAGTAAAGGTTTTTGTGAAGAAAAAACATTATTCTTAGGTTAAGCAGCCACTGAAAAACTGAGAGATTTGAGTTTAATTTGTATATCACCTGGATTCAATTTAAATGTATATAAACATTTTTAAAGCAAATACAAAAAAAAAAGCTCAAGCTGCTTTTTTGTTTGTTTGTTTTTAACAAAAAAGATCCAGGAAAGAGTCTCTGCTAATTTATTTCTTCTTGTTCTCTCTTCATGTTCCTACTGGTCAGGCCGCAGATGCTCCTTCATCATTTTGGCTTATTTTCTGTTATATTATTTTAACTATTAGATTTATTATTAAGATTTGAAATGCAGATATTTCAAAGAGGAAGGATGATACTACAAGTACATCTCTAATGAGCTACTAAGTATTAGTGACAAGCGGATTTAGAATTGTTAGGTTAGAGCTGATAGTTTCCATTCTTATTCCTAGAACTGAGTCAAGCTAGCTCTTGAGGATGCTCCTAATCTTGATAACAATTAGTAAGCTTTTCTATAGCCTTAATTTACTTAGTGTTCCATGTTTTAATATTAGTTAAGCGCTTATAACTTATTTTAGTATTTTCCAATTAAAGAAAAGGATCTCATAATAAACTCCTCCTTTCCAGAGAATGTCTAAGTAAAACAGTTGCTTTAAAAATTACCCTTCTTGAATGGATTCTCTTACTCTATATTTGAAAGAATGTAAGCTTCTCAAGGGAAGGGACCATTTCATTTTTCCCTTGTGTCTCCAGTGTCTTGCATACATCATATGCTTAATAAATGTTTGAATTGAGTGGGAAGTCTTGAATTAAGGTGTATATGTTTCAAGAAATTATGCTTTTAATTTCCTGGACTTCAGACAGATTTGAATTTCCAACAGTTTTCTATTTATTCAGTCTCTCAGACTTTACTACATAGTCATAGACTCATAGCTTTAGAATTGGAATGGATCTTAGAGTTCATCGGAGGCAACCCCTTCATTTTACATATGAGGAAATGGAAGTTTAGAGAAGTTGTTAAATGACTTATCCAAGGTCACTAAGTTGTAAATGTCTGAGCCAAGATTTAAACCCTGATCTTTTCCATGCTCTTTTCACTTTATCACATTACCTTTGCTAGACCTCATTTCTCATGTCATTCCCCTTATCGTTGTCGTCATCATCATCATTATCATCATCACTGTCATGATCATATGAAATCACAATGAAGTATTGAGTCTTTTCCTATCTGACTCTGTGCTGGGTGCTATATAACTTTAACGTCACCTCCCTTTTGGGAGTTCATAATGCAATATAGACAGCATTGCTATGGAGGTCATCCAGAAATACGAGAGGTTGAACACAACTGGCAAGAAACAGACAAGACAGGATGGTGACCTGATACATCTTTGTGAAGGAGCATTTAAATAAATAATTATTTTTACTATTTACAGAGTAGATCATCCTGTGTCTTTTCAGGGTGGGTAATGTGTGCATTAGCTTACTTGGCATCTAGAAACCATCAAGAAAAGATGTCATGAGAAGATTAGACTTTAAGAAGCCTTTGGTGATAAGGGATATACCATATGTTAGTGAATAACATAGCCAAAAGAAATTAGATATTTGTTGTGTGTGACTTGGAACACCTATATAGGAACCTGATGCATTGGAGACATAGGTGGTATTTCACTATGTTTTTCCTCAGTAGGGATCATGACTTTGAAAAAGAAAACAGTACATGATAATTAAAGATCTGGCAGATAGATGGTGTCAAAAGTCAGGATTTGTTTTTCTGGACCAAGAACCACAGTGCTATACTCCTAGAAAAGGATGAATCACAACACTAATTTTTGCTGCATGACTGTCCACCAACTATTCTCAGCCTATGTCTCTTAAATAATGTTTTATGCCATTTCTGGTGTACAGAAGTGTGGTTAGAAGAATGGTGTGTCACCATCACTAGCATGTTAGAACCTGTGATCACCAAGTAGTTTCCCATTGCCCTTTGGGGTATTTGTAATTCTAGTGCTTCTGAGATCAGGTAGTTCCATGATATCACATCACCAGGAGAATAACTGGTGTTGAAGAAATGAACTTTTAGGTAAGGGAAGTTTGAAATCATCTAAATCATTATGTAATCCTTGAAATGCAATTCATCTCATTGTCTTCCTCTTACTCAATTCTGGGTCAAGCATATTATCAATCTACAGTGTCTAGTCAAGATATACATATTGGTGGCCTAATGTGATCAACAGACTTTTAGCAGCATATCATGGCTTGTGTATTGTGTTTTTCATCCACTTAATACATGCAGTATGAATAGTTAAACGCTTTTGTTTCTCATTTATTTACATTTTACTGGAAAAAAAATGTGGCTCAGTGAAATTAGTACAGGGTTGTCTGTGAATAAAAGCATTTGCAAAACCTATAATTAATAATTTAACTTACAGTTTTCATTTAAATTTATACTATCTTCCATGATAGTGCTGAACTCCCTTCACAAACATATATTCCCTTTTAAATGCCACACTTGATGCCAGTGTTCAGTAGATGTCAGAACAAAATTAACTCTGTACTTCCTTTTTTCATGCAAGCTAACAATTGGATGCATATATGGGCAACATGGATGCAGTAATTAGGGCTTCTTACTGTGTGTCTTGTGTGTAGTATTTAATGTACATTCATGATTATCCTCCCTTTGAAAACACTGCCTGGTGGTGTTTTTGTCCATAAGGTATTCTATGTGTCTTTCTATCAGTGTTGCCTAGGGACTGGTATAACCTCTATCCAAGCAAGGGTAAGGACTGTGATTAAAAATGACATCAGATGCTTCCTTCCCAAAACTGCTCTGAACTTTCATTTTCCTGTGGTAAGGCACATCAGTGACAGTGGCCATAGGACCTTAGTTATTCAGAATTTACTCAGACTGGTGGCTAAAGAATACTCTGGACCATCTAGTGCAATGTAGGTTGTGGGTGAGGTTTTCCTAACATACAGTAGACTGCAAATGTCATAAGGCAAGATATAATAGTAGTGGGGCATGGACATCAGCTAGAAGACTTATTGTGATCAAAATAGAGTAGTCAGTAATTTTTATCTGCTTTGCTAAATTTTGTCCCATTTTATCAACCAGCGAGTATTTATTAAGTTCTTACTATATTCCAGGCACTATGATAAGCTCTGGATATGCAAAGAAAAGAAAAAGAAAATAACTTCAAAACCAAACCACAGTCCCTGCCCTGGAGGAACTCACGTTCTAATGGGGGCAAAAAATATGCAAAACTGCTGCATACATATAAGGTATTACAATAGAAGGAAAGTAAGATACTACTAGTGTTGGAGGTTGGGGGAAGGACGATACCAAGAAAGGATCTTGCATAAGGGATTTGAGGTGAGTCTTGAAGGAAGTCAGGGAATCTAGTAAGGCAAAAGTATATTCTAGGCATGTGGTATAGCTGCTGAAAAGGCATAGAGTCCAAGATGGAGTAACTTGTGCAAGGAACCACAAGATCAGTGCTGTTTGATCACAGAGTACTTACAAGTGAGAAGAATGAAAAGGTAAGAAGGGGCCTATCAAAGCCAAACAAAGGATTTTTCATTTGATCCTGGGAGTCACTAGAATTTATTGAGCTGAGGTGGGGGCATAGTCATACTTATGCTTTAGGAAGATCACTTTGGCAGCTGAGTGAAGAATGAGTTAGAATAGGGAGAAACTTGAGGCAGGGAGATAAACTAGAAGGATGTTGTTGTAATAGTCCACACAGGAGATGAGGCACCAGAGCTGTGGCTGTGTGAGTAGAGAGAAGGGAATAATATATATGAGGTACTTGTGAAAGAATCAGTGACAAGATTTTTCAATACATTGGTTATGTAAGCTAAGTGGGACTGAAAAATTGAGGGTGACAGCAAGGTTGAGAGCCTGGGTGACTGGGAGGATGATGTTACCCCCTAAAATAATAGGGCAGTTTGGAAAAGGAGAAGGTTTGGGGAGAAAGATAATCAATTCTGTTTTGGACATGCTGAGTCTGAGATGTCCAATTGCAGTTGGAAATGTAATAGCACTTTAGGACTGGCTTAAGTGGATCTTAAAATCGTTTGCATAGAGACGACAATTGAAGCCATGGGAGCCGATGAGATCGCCAAATGAGATAGTATGGAACAGAGTTTCTTAACATTTTGGGGTGTCCTGAACCCCTTTGGCAGTGTGGTAAAGCCTCTGGACTTCCTTTTAGAATGATGTTTTTAAAGGCATAAAAATAAAATATTTAGGGACAGCTAGGTGGCGCAGTGAATAGAGCACCAGCCCTGAAGTCAGAAGGACCAAACACTTGACACTTACTAGCTGTGTGACCTTGGGCAAGTCATTTAACCCCAATTGACTAAATAAATAAATAAAATAAAATAAAATAAAATAAAATAAAATAAAATAAAATAAAATATCTAAGCAAAGGAGAATGAAAAGGTGCAGTTAGGTACCAGAGAGGCAGGACAGATGACATAATGTTAAAAGGTTACAGAAAACTGACTTACTTAATTTCTATTTTGCTTTCATCTTAGCCATCAGAAATGATTATCTATAAAATTTAAACTGTAGAGCGAATTGGTCAGTGGAAATTTGAAATCCAAAGCAGGTAAAGGGAGTGAAAAAGAACCTAGCAACTTTATCTGACCACAAATCTCTAAAGCATGATGAATTAAATTCTAGGATACTGACAAAAATTACATAAATGTGATCACAAAATACTATTGAAAATCTTTGAGAAATAATTATGTCAAAACCAGTAAACTTTTAAAAATATAGAATGTATTTTTAGACATATAGTTAAACATATAGTTTTAAGTCCTTATGGGGGGGAAAAACCCAATAACAATTATTGGCATTGGTTCATTTACCAAGTCTGTGATCCTGTCGTTCTAAGGTGACAAACTTACCCAGTTTACTTTATTCATAGGATCACTACATTTGTTTTCTCAAGGCATTTAACACAGTTTGCCAAGATACCTTTGTATTCAAGATAGAGATGTGTACTAGATGAGAAAATTAAGTAAGTAATCAGCTGTGCTTCCAAATTTTTGATAAATATGACCATATTAGCTTAGAGAAATCTCTTTTGCAGCATGCCATAGGGCTCTGTCATTAGCCCTGTTGAACATTTTTAAAAATCAAGTGAAAATTGAAAGTTTGCTTAACTAATCTGCAGTTGACATAAATCTGGGAGGAATTACTTGTATACTAGATGTCAGGAGCAAGATTAAAAAAGATTTTAGAAGGTAGGAAGAATAGACTGGAAAAAATTTTAAAAGAACTTTGGTGGGGACAATTTTAAATCCTACATTTAAATGTAAAAAGTCATTATGTAATCATACTTAAAAGAACTTAAAATGGAGTTCAAGATTGTGATATAAGATTAGACATCCCTTTTCTTGCATACTGCTAAATGTACTTCACTGCCCAGATCCTGCCACTTATTCCCATGTAAAGTATCTAGTTACATCCTTTTTACCACAACTGTCTTAGGTTCATGCACCATTAAGTAATCTCCTCTTGGGACAAATTACCTTCTCCAATTTTTGTTCCCTTCAATCCATTCTGAATTCTAAGATACAATTGTTTGCCATTTCCCATTTTGATTACATCTTATTAAATATATCTGAGGACTTTAGGACTGGAGATTTTATGGGGCCACTATTAAAAGAGGTAGACTAGTTCATAGCAGACATTGTTGATGTTCAGTCGTGTCCGACTCTTCATGGCCCCATTTGGGGTTTTCTTGGCAAAGATACTGGAGTGGTTTGCCATTTCCTTCTCCAGCTCCTTTTATAGATGAAGAACTGAGGCAAACAGGGTTAAGTGACTTGCCCAAGATCACACAGCTAGTAAGTGTCTAAGGCTAGATTCGAGCTCAGAAAGATGAGTCTTCATGACTCTAGGCCTTGCACTCTATCCACTGTGCTACCTAGCTGCCCCCCTCATAGGGGTCTTATCATAGGATTTAGGTAGATCAGTATTGAATATGAAGTATGCCAAACATATTTTTAAATCTTCTATGGAAAAGTTATCATTTCTATGTGTGTAAATTAATAAATATCTTTAATCATTTCTTCCTATAGTAATTATGTTTATACCTTTCTCACCTGTAGATTGTATGCTGCTGAGAACTACATGGTTTCTTGAGAGCAGGTACTTACATCTGGCCAAAACTATGAGCCCAGTAGTTGTATGCTAAATAAAGTTATATATCTTACCAGATCTTAATAAACATTTGATGTTTATGATGGTAATGATGAATAATAATAGTGCAGATATGGGGAATAGTGTATAACCTGCAAGAATGGCAGAAGTAGATCAAGGAAGCAGTGGGGTAAATAGCTAATGGCAGACACCCAAGATTTCTTGTGAGGATTTTCCTTTGTATCCTAATCTTCACTTCACCTCTCCTAGAATCTTAGGCACAACCTAACGGCCTTCAATTTTGGGTAGTCCTCACGTTGTCAAATTGAGCCAAATTGCTAACAAATGTTTCCTTAAATTCAAACGAGATGGAAGCATGGTAGAAAGACAGGAGGAAATAAAGCATATCAGAAAGTTGGTTTCTCATTTAGACCACTAGCTCCTTTTTCCCAGTGCAAGGGTGAAGCTTCCATCAAGCAGGCAGTTGGATTGCACATTAAATTGGGCCAGCATTGTCCATGTCTTTTTTTGCATCCTTCCACCCCCAAGCAAGTCAATGGGCTTTAGCCTCCTGTGGAAAGATGGTACCATTGTTGGAGCCTATATGGTTTGAACTGTGTTTCTAAAGTATGGTTCCACACATATACTTTTATTCAGATCCCTTTTGTGACTAATACCAGATTTCTAAAGCAAGGTAGCCAGCCTGGATTTGGATATGCTCTGTGTATATAGAAACACATTTTTCTCTGTGGACAGCAGATGACTTCTATAAGAATCAAAATATGAATTTCTCTTCAATAGCACCACATCTTTAGTTAAACTAAATTCTCAACCTTTGGGGAAGACATGTCAAGAAGACAGGTATAGATAGATCAGCTGAAGCGTCTGACACTATAGGATATCGGGAGAGGAAGGATTATTAAGCAGTATGACATGATAAAGGACTGGATAATGGAAAGAGAGGAACTTATTTTATTGTGAAGGAAAATATGAGGCCATCCAAATGCTGTGCAAGAGAGAAAATGTGGAGCCAGGGGCTGATGAGAAAGAATTTTTTTTAAGTAGCAGTACCTAGGTTATGGTAGGAGGGGAAAGAAATAATGCTGAAAACAGGGAGCTTGGGAAGATGGTTTGTATTAGTCAGACTAGGAAAGAGATGACAAGGACCTAGAGGTGAGGTATTTGATTTTCAGGGGGTAAGGATGGATTTGGATGCTGAGATAAAGAAAGTGAGGGCAGGTCAATAGAGGAAGTAAAGAATCAGGGCATGTTTATGATGACCATAATGTTCCTTATGGAGATGATATGATTATGATCCTCAACTGTAATTTGAAAATCATACAAGAAACAAGGATTTAAGCAATAGGAAAATCTTTGCCTATTTTCTTTCCTATCTTGTCATCTACTTCCAGCTTACTTAAAATGCTAACTTGAGCTTGTGTTTGATGTACTTACAGCTTATTCTCTGAAATCCTTATTTGATTTGTAACATAATGTTAACAATGTATTAGAAAATGAGACTATTGATCCCAGAGATAGAAAAGTTCACCGAGTCATGAAGTAGAAACATTCAGTGAGCTCGCTTTTTTCCTTTGCGTGGAAGATGTGAGCAACTTCCCTTCTGAGCACAAAGGAATTAAAATATCCCTCTGCCTGACTCCAGTATTGCCTGCCTGAGTCTGATTCCAAGAAAATCACTCCTCTGGAACCAGTAGTAAGGAATTTCTCTATATTTTTTTTTCAAAAGAAATAGTAAGCATAGTGGAATATCTGGTCTTTCAGTATCTATGGACCATACACTGAGCACCCTTCCTCCTTTGAGACTATATTTCAGAGTTGTGCATGAGTCAGATTATTTCCTTCTATATCTACTCGACTTGTGCTATTGGGAGAGAAATTCACATCATCCATTCTTTAGTAGACTGATTTTTCTTCAGGGTTGTATAGTAGATAATCAGGTTTTTTTTTTTTTAATTTTTCTCTCGATTTGTAGCTTTATCTTTAAGTGTGGTTCCTTATCTTTTCTTCAGTTGTTTTCAGTCCTGTCCAACTCTTCATGACCCTATTTTGGGGTTTTTTTGGCAGAGATACTAGACTGTTTGCCATTTCCTTCTGCAACTCTCTTTACAAATAAAGAAACTGAAGCAAACAGGATTAAGTGACTTGCTCAGGGCCACACAGTTGGTAAGTGTCTGAGGCTAAATTTGAACCCAGAAAGATGAGTCTTCCTGACTCCATGCTCAGCACTCTATCCATTGCACCACCTAGCTGCCCCATTTATCTAGATTACTTTATATGTGTGAAGTACTTTTAACTGGGGAAGAAATCAGTGGAAATGATAGTATCTCACAAGAGGAAATGACTAGGAAGATCAACAGAAGCAATAGTCCCTCATGTCTGATGCCAGTGTGGAAACTGGGAAAAATAAACAGGAAATTTGACATCTTAACAATAGGAGATAAATGTGAGCTTACACATGTTGCTAAAATTTAGTGGGGGAGAGGTTGGTGTTAGGAGTATAATATAGCAAAATGGAAAGTTTTAGTTTGTTACAAAACGAATTTGAAAAAAAGGGCAATAGGGGAGCGACAGATGAAGAGTTTATACTGTGTAGAAATCAGAGTAGGAAACCATAATGGAAAACATGTGGTAGAGAAAGCACATAGGAGGAAAACAGACATGATATTGTTATAGGAGTATACAATAGACCACCTTGACAAATGGTAGAAATGGATGATAAGTTCTGAAACAAATCACACAACTGGCATAAGTTCAGAATACTTACAGTGGGAGGTTTCACCTACTGGGACAGGTACTGGAAGTACCTTGTTAGTAAAAGTAGAGCAAAGATTAACTATTTTGTTTGCTGCTAACTTGATCATTCAGATGGTAGCTGAAGCAATAAAAACATATACTATTTTAGATCAGATTCTGGCCAGCAGAGAATGGCAGCAATAGGAATGCTGGGAGAAAATGACTCTGATGTGACCCTGTACTTTCAATAAGTGTCAAAAAGTTAAGTGAAAAGATAGCTGTGTTTCCATAAACTAAGGCATTAAAAAAGTTAACTCACAAAGGCTTGGAGAATCTTAAGAACAAAATTCTGACAAATGCAATTGAAAATGATACAGATGATGAAAAACAGGGGGAAGTGTTTCAAGAGAATGATTTGGTTACACAGGAGGCACTGTCGTCAAATCAAATTTTAAAGAAAAAAAGTCTTTTAAAAGATGGAAGCACTCTCATGCAACTGAAGATGAATGCAAAGAAGTATTTTGCTTGAGAATATTTTTATTAGAATAGTGTCAGGCTGTATAAAATCCAAAAAAATGACTCAGGCTTGGAAAAAAAAATACTAAATATTTTTTAAATGTTTGATTATCAAACCTTTATTTTTTTCTCCCTTCTGCCTCCCCGCTCCACTGGAAAAAGAACACAAAACATCCCCCAAACCCCCCCCCCTTTTTTTTTTTAACAAATAAGTGTAGTCAAGCAAAACAAATTTTCACAATGACCAAGTCCAAAAATGTATCTCGTTTTGCATATTAGTCACACACATTTCTACTAGTATTCTTAATAATTGATCCTCTGAACAAAAATGTTTTCTCAAGTTATTTGAAGAGCAAGAAAAGACAGAAGGAGGGGAAGAAATCTCTAGCTTGAGGTGAGTAGACAATGTTAAAGGAGCAGAGAAGGAAAGAACTATTATTTGGCTCCTGTTTTCCTCAGCAGGAAGGCAGTGAGCATAGTGGATGGTGTGTTGGGTTTTTAGTCAGAAAGATGGTTTCAAGTCTCAGCTCTAACATTATTCCATAGTAATAGGAAAGTCCCATAACCTTTTTTTGAATTTCTCTCAACTCTCTAAATCTGTAATTTATGAGTGCATTATGATTGGTGTTGATGGATGCAATCCTCAAATCCAATTAACTATGAGCTATTAGGGCAGAGACTGTTTTCATTTTTGCCTTAACACCTAAGGTAGCATGCACAATGTCTTATACATAGTAGGCACTTAATTTTTGCTTGTTAGCTTATCTTGGATTGGATTGGAGGAAATCATGGATCACTGACATTTCTCTATAACATACATTCTCTCTCTGGGAGAATAATCTCCAGAATGTAAGAGGATAGAACTGAAAGAGTTAAAAACAAATTTAAACCCAAGATAAGCAATATATTAGTAAGAAAATATCAAGAACGTAATAAATAACTGTGGAAGAAGTGTAGCCCACCCATGACAGGATAGGACAGTATATGGCATAGAACATAAATATGGTAATGCTAAGAAAACATTGGCCAACAATATGTGGCCAACTGCCATTGATTATAACCTCGAGGCAAGGATAGGTATCAGAGGCAGTGACATGATTTCATTATGGGTAGTGAATATTTGACTGTGCTGTTGCTTTAGGAGAGCAGGAGGATATGTGAGCAGAATTGGAGAATGTCTCAGAGGTATCAGGTTGGGACTGGGACAAAGACTTAGAGTAGTTTCAGCAGCTATGATGGTACAAAGTTCCCATAGTCCTTCTTGACTTCTCTGAATTGAATGAAACTTTCTGTGGGTTATTTCTGTAAGATTTGAACTTCAAAGTGCAAATTCTGTCTTTGTGTCTTCTGGGAGTGCTGGGGTCTCTAGGGACATCTTACTGTACTTGTATGTGTAGGTGTAGAAGTGAGCTGAGATTGTGATGCTATCTGGGCCCAAGATTTGTCGAGTAGCATATATCTTGAGTTTTCTTTGAGGTTTTTTCCTTCTTTCAAATAAAAAACATGGCAACAGGAAGCAGATAGTTGCTTTAAATGTTTGTCATTTGTCCCAGAGGAACTAGGATATTAGATAATTTGTAGTTGTAATTACTGAACAGTATGAATCCTTGAATAATTGCAAAGAACATGGAAGGTGCCCACCAAATAGCGATGGGCAAATGTTTCAATATTTTAAAAGTGGAAGGATTCCACAAACTATAAGACAAAGAACTTAATGATAGTGATCTGTAAAATTAGACAACGGATTATTTATTTAATTTAAAACATCTTTTCCAATTATCAGTGGATTATTCAACGTTTGTTTTATGCACATTGAGAAAGGAAGCAGTTATTGCTGAAAACCAGAATGTATTCATTAAAAACAAGGTATGATTTAACATTATTTCCTTTATTTTTGACAGGGTTATTAGACAAGGTCAGGAAAATGCCATATACATGTTATACATGAATTTACTAAAGAATCTGACAGAAACCCTCGTGATAACCTTGAGGACAAGATGTAGTGATATGGCCTGACTAATAGTAAAGTTAGGCAGATTTAGAGCTCTCTGAACCCTGGGACCAACGTCGAGCTGATTATTGATGATGTGGTGAGGTTGGTATTAACCTCAAGGGAAATGATGAGTGATATGTTGCGAGATGCTGCAGGGCTTATCCTTGGCCTGTTTGGTTCAACATTTTCATCACTGACTTGGATGAAGCTAAATACACGTTTAATAAACTCATAGATGATGTGAAGTTAGAAATGGCAGCTAATATGTTGGATGACAAAATTAGGAATCAAACATATCTCCAATGAACTGGAGTGATGAATGGAACTTAAAAATAAACTCATGAAGAGGGAATAAATGTTAAGTCCAGTAACTAAGGTTAAGAAAGACATCTGCATAAGTACAAAATGGGTGTGTGAAAAGGCCTGGAGATCTTCAGAGATTTCAAATTGAATATGAGCTAACAGTGACATGATAGCCCCCCCCAAAAAAACCCAACTCTAATCTAGTCCAGATTAAGAGAAATATAGTGCTTGGTGTGAGGGAGTGTCTCTTCTTCTCTGACCAGTTCAACTTAATTAAACAAATACTTTGATCAATGATTTGATCAATTGCTTAGGGCATTTATTACACATCCAGGTGTTGTACTAGGTGCTAAAGGCTGAAGTATAAAATTCCAGTCATCTTCAGGGAGCTTACGTTCTACCACTTATGCTGCGTAGACCACTATGCTATAGACTAGATATGATATAAGCTTAGTGAGCATACAGTCCTTCACTGTGATTATCATGCTGTCTAGAATAGGGGTGAAATACAATCACAGATAAGCATCATCAGGGAAGAGGGAAGAAAAAGGGGAAAAAAAGGAAAAAAGAAATTTACATGGTTATTACATGTTTAAAATGAATAACAAGTTGTACATAAAAGATTTTCAGTTTCATATGCAATCATTATTTTTATTATACTATGTTATGGAAATGCTTATTTTATGCCATAAATTGAAAATAAATAAAGGAGAATACATATTGAGGATGTGTTGTTCAGTCATTTCAGTCATGTCTCATTCTTTATGACCCCATTTGGGGTATTCTTGACAAAGACATTGTAGTAGTTTGCCATTTCCTTCTCCAGCTCATTTTATAGATGAGAAAACTGAGGCAAACAGGGTTAAGTGACTTTCCTAGGGTCATATAGTTAATAAGTGTCTGAGGCCACATTTTTGAACTAAGGTCTTCTTGACTTTAGTCCCAGTTCTCTGTCCACTGTG
Source organism: Phascolarctos cinereus (assembly GCF_003287225.1). Classification (NCBI taxonomy): domain Eukaryota; kingdom Metazoa; phylum Chordata; class Mammalia; order Diprotodontia; family Phascolarctidae; genus Phascolarctos; species Phascolarctos cinereus. Next base: position 500,071,205 of record NW_027555847.1, read on the forward strand.
CTACCTGGCTGCCCAATTAAAGACATAAAAGAGATGTAAACAAGATACTATGCATTCAGAATATTATAACTTATTTTGAGAGAATAAGTTTAGAAATAGGTTTAGATCAGGGGTTCTTAACCTGGGTCCGTGAACTTGTTTTTAAAAAAGATTGCAATAATTTTATTTCAATATTATTGAGTTCAGTATGATCCTTTATGATCTCACCTAATTTATTTTATGCATTTACAAACATTCTGGGAAGAGATCTATAGGCTCCATCAGACTACCAGAGGGTTCCATGACAACAAAATGCTTAAGAACCTCTGATTTAGGGAAACTCTTCCAGATTCTCTAAGGATCAATTAAGGTAGCTAGAAATGTTTAGCAAAGAGAAGAGAAAGCTTAATATGGACATGATCACTGTCTTAAAATATGTTAAGGGTAAAAGAGAGGATTAGATTTGTGCTTGATTCCAGAGGGCAAAAGTTGAGTCCCTTGGTAGAAAATTATAAGGAATAAGTTTTTTTTCCTCCCCCTAAATATTAGAAAGGATTTTGTATTCATTAAAGTTGTCCAAAAATGGAATCCACTGCCTCAGAAAGCGTAATAGTGAGTCTTCCATCATTAGAAGCCTTCAAGCAAAGGCTGGATGACATCTGTCAAAATATCGTAGAGAATATTCATGTCCCCCACACTTTCCACACGGAGGAGTGGACTAAATGACCTTCCCTCTATGGAGGAACTAAAATTCTGTTATTCTGAGATGTTATTTAAACTAATGGCATTATCAGCAGTATCATTGTCATCACCATCATCCCTTAAACCTTTGAAATTTAGAGAGGCTGATAGTTTAATTATAATTAAAAATATTAAATATCCTCAATGAAGATTATCAATCAGAAGCATTGTAATGGAAAAATATTTCTTAACAGAGATTTGCTTTGTGAGTTTATACTTTCATTGACAATTAGAACTGGTTGGCACCTGAAAGATAATCTAGCCCAACAATCGGACAGAAAAATAGAAGCATTGTGGGGGGAAAAGAGGATATCAGAGGAACTTCCATTTTTTCCATTTCATCAAATTCTAGAAGATTTACAGAAATATGCAAAGGAAGTAGATGTTGAAAAGGTGCCTTACAGATCTGAGAAACTGGTCTTTTGTATAAACTGTAACTTCCTTGTGATACTTGGGTACTGCCTGGACACTGGAGGAGACTGTGAGGTCCAGTGGTTAGATTCAGACAATCGTTCATGCACTAATAATCTTTTTTATTCATCTCTAAAATAACTGGGATCATACTACTGAACTACTTCAGTGTGATGTAAGATGTTATCATGTAGATGATGCATCCTATTTTGAAGTAAATGTAAGAAATGCAAGAAATAAAAAAATTACTGAGAAAGGTTGTGCATGGGTCCCCTCTTCCTCAAATTCTTTAAATATGAATCAGCTATTCATTGCCTGTCCGATTATAGCCCTTTATATACCTCATGATGACATTTCCTTCACCTTTCAGTTCTCAAGAGAATATGATCATTTTTCATTATGTCTGATAGAAAATCGTCAAAGGTACCAAAATGTATAGATAGGCAGTAATTGTTAAATAAATGGTTGCATATGCATTTGTACCACAAAAGTTTCAAGATGGTTTATTGACAGGCATTATAAAATGAATTTGAATTACTAGAAAGATTTTCTGGTAATTTCAAAATCAAGCCTGACCTTGAAGAGAGGTCACCTTCTCATTAATCATCAGTGCTTTTAAAGTATGTATGTATCAGACGTTCTTGTTTCATGGAATTGATTTTGGAGACGAAAGTATGCATTGCCAAGTTCGGAAGCTACTGAAGTTCTCATATTCTTTCTGTTTAGGGGTGAACTTTCCATGACATTGTATTTCCCTAGAATAAAGCAGAGAAAATACTCTTAAGGCTTTTGAGTTGTCAAATTAGTAATACCAAATTTTGATGAGTTAAATATGCATAAAGCAAAAATAGATGGATTAAACTTCCACTAAACATAAAGGCCTTTAAAATTAAGCAGAAAAGTTGCATGACCAAATAAATTTGTAAGACCCAAGATGTTTTTGAAATAGACTGAGTTGCTTTGCCAAATTCAATCTGCTTCCAGATTTATTGTTCTTATACTATATTTATTTGGCATCTCTAACATATTAGAACAAGGGGTTAGAAAAATCCCTCGTATAAATGCGCAAATACAGGATTTGAAAACATGTGGCCTGAAATTCGCTACTCAGCTTTCAATCACCAATTTCACCTACTTTTCACTAAAGCCCCTAGAATGGAATTTTTCAAACACCCCCAACCCAGATTTTCTGCTTCCAGTTCTGATGCCATATTTATTGCAGCTCCATCCCATACTCATAACATTATAGGATTCAAAGCTGGAAGGAACCATCTAGTCTTATTCCTTCACTTTGTAAATGAAGAAAACAAGATTAAATTATTTGCCTATGATTGTACTCGTTGTTAAGAACCTGGACCCTGATCTTTTTACTCCAAATTCAGTTTTCTTTCTATATACCACAGTTTACTCTATTGCTAGATTTTCTTTGAGAAGTTTCTCATCTAGGAATTTGTGTTGTAGGTAATGCTAAATTTTGGATTGTGTACCAATTTTAACCTTTTAGTGGCACACCAAATGTTCTGTTTGGCATTTAGATCCTTTCATAACCTAGTCCCCTCCTCTCTTTGATCCAGTAATACTGGCTTCCTGGCTGTTCCATGAATAAGACACTCCTCTATCTCCCACCTCCTGCCTTTTCTCTTGCTGCCTCCATGCCTGGAATTCTCTTCCTCCTCCATTTTAACTAGTGACCACCCTGTCTTCCTTCAAGTTCCAACTAAAAATCCTACCTTCTGTAAGAAGCCTTCCCCAACCTCTCAATTCCTACCTTCCCTCTGTTACTTCCTATTTATCCTGTATATAGTTTGCTTTGCTATGTTTATTTACATGTTGTCTCCTCAATTAGATTTTAAGTTCCTTGAGGGCAGGGATTGTTCTTTACCTCTTTTTCTTTTTTTATTCCTAGCTTAGCACAGTGCCTGGCACATAAGCTGGTGCTTAATAAATGTTTATTAATGCATTGATTGACATCAAGAGGATTTCAAACTATTGTACTCTGGCGCTATGATAGGTTTCTGCCTAGGGAAAAGCTGGATTAGTTAACTGTCACTGAAATTGTGGAGGAGTCTATTGGAAATCTGCTTAAAAAGACTGGGGAAAGAAGTGATATTAAAGCTAAAAGTAGGATTAATCTTTTAAGATGTGTATTTCTAATTTTCCCTACTTTCCACATGAATTAATGAATGAAAAACCTTTATTAAGCACTTACTAAGTGCCCAGATCTGTGTTAAATTCTAGGGATACAAATGTGAAAATGATGGGGCTACTGACTTTGAGAAACTTACTTTCTAATGGGAAGATGTTGTTGTTCAGTTGTGTCCTACTCTTTATGACACTTCAGACCATACTGTCCATGTGGTTTTCTTGGCAAAGATACTGGAGTGGTTTGCCATTTACTTCTCCAGTGTATTAAGGCCAACAGAGGTTAAGTGACTTGCCCAGGGTCACACAGCTGGATAAGTGTCTGAGGGCCAGATTTGAACTTCTTCAAAAGAGTCTTCCTGACTCCAAGCCAAGCTCCTTATCCACTGGGCCATCCAGATGGACCTAATGTGGAGATAATACTTAGGAAACTAGTAGCCTAGGAAGGGAGTTGTGCTCTGGGAAACCACAAAGGTGGTAAGTAGAACAATAAGGCAATCACTTGACATTCAGATGGCACACCCAGAGGCAGTGGTAATATTGATTTGATTATAATTCTCAGAGCTAAAGTTGAGAAGTTTGGGAGAGAGAAAAGGAAAGTATGGTAAGGAGAGTGAGGGAGGTGCCCAGGTGAAAAGGAAGCTGCGTGGTCCAATGGAGTGCATAACTGAGATGGCATTTTCTGTAGGAAACACATGAGTGTTCTCAGTGTGAGAACCTAGACAAAGGCTTTTTGAAATTCGATGTAAAATATTCTTTTTCCACTTCTCTATAAGGCTTTTCTTCTTCCTCTTGCCCCCTAAATATGGACATTTCCTAAGGTGCTATGATTAGCTTTTTACTTTCCTCTTTTTCCTTATCCTCCCCTATTCCTTTTCTGTATTGTCCGCCTAATATTTTTCTTTCCCTCAAGTAAAATAATGTATGTAAAGTGTTTCACTCATTTTAAAGTGCTATATAAATATCAGTCGTTATCATTATTATCATTATCTATCTCCTACGGCTTAAACTTTCATCTGTGTGGATGATTTCTAAATCTTTATTTCTAGTACTAACCTCTGTTAAATGTTTCTGTTCCCATTTCCAATGCCTGCTGGACATTCCCATGTGGGTGTCTTCTCATACCTCAAACTCAGTGAGTTTAAAAATGAGTTTATCATGTTCCTCCCCAAAGCAACTCCTTTTTTATGACTGCCCAAAGTTTGTTAATAACAATACATTTTCTCTATATACACAGGCTCTGAGCTCAAAGTGATCTTTGACTGCCCTTTCTTTGCCCACTTGTCACCATGTCTCGTCCTTCCCTTTCCATCCCCTCACTGCTACTGCCCTAGTTCTGGTTCTTATCACCACATTCTGGGATTATTTCAGTGAACTCTCAGCTGGTTTTCTTACCTTCTTTCTTACATCTTCTTCTAATCCGTCTAACTCAAGTGCCACTTAGATCCTTCTTCTCCTCTCCTCGCTTCTTAAGAACCTGCAATAGCTGCTCATGACCCAAAACCCCATTTCTAAACTTAGCATTTAAGGTTCTCTTTTGTCTGACTCCAACATCCCTTTCCAGAGTGATCTATCTTTGTTCACTTCAAATCAATTCAATAAATATTTATTGAGTGTTTTCTGTATGCAAAACACTATTAGATGCTGTGTGCTCTCTTAGAAGCATCAGATGTTCTAGCTAATTTGGACGACTTGTAATTCTCCTGACACATACGGTGCTTTCCGACAATTTTGACTTAGCTCATACCCTGCCCTCAATTTGGAATGCTGCCTAACTCACTGTCCCTCCCCACCTCCATGTACTAAAAACTGATGCAGCTCAAATGCCATACTACTTCCTCTTCCCTGATCAGCATCCTTCTTGTCATGGGAGTCTGCACACTTAATTCGTATCAGTTACTTGTCACTTATCACACATTGCCTTCTGTTGAAGCTACTTGTGTACACTACCTGTACACACGAATAGCTAAATTAAAAGCTCCTTCAGGGCAGGAAACTCTGTGTTTTATAAATCTTTGTAGAGCTTAAAATCTGGTTTATAATAGTTGCTCAGTAAATATCTATTGAATAAGTGAAGCTTAATGATTATATTTAATGGAAGAGAAAAAATAGAGTTGAAATTTTTCTGAAGACTTAAAACTGAGCAACACCTCCTCAAACCTCCACTGCTGTTTTGTTGTATAATATATTTACCATATTTTGATTTGGATTATAGATATTTGTCTCCTGTCTTATCTGTCCTGTTAATGTGTAAACTCCAGGAGGGTTTATGTTTGATATTTGTATTCTGAACAAAAAAAAAGTGCTTTGTACATAGTAGGCATTCAAAAATGTTTGTTCTTGCCTCTATTAAATTAAATGTGAGCTGATATAGTGGAAGAAATGTCAAACCAGGAATCAGAATGACTGAATCTGGATCCCATCTCTGCTCCATACTATCAATATGACATTTAATATCTCTGGGGTTCAGTTTCCTCATGTATGAGACAAGGGATTAGGATAAGGGACCTCTAAGGTCCTTTCCACATCTGGTTCTGTGATGCTATGTCCAGAACTTAATAGACACTGTAGAAATAATTATCTTCAGTACAATAATGATATGTGAAATATGTTGTTGTTATTCAGTCATTTTTAGTCATATCCAAATCTTTATGACCCCATTTGAGGTATTGTTGGCAAAGATCCTAGAGTGTTTTGCCATTTCCTTTTCCAGCTCATTTCACAGATGAGGAAACTGAGGCAAACAGGGTTAAGTGACTTGCCCAAGGTCACACAACTAGTCAGTGTGTGAGGCCACATTTGAACTCAGTAAGATAAGTCTTCCTGAGTCTAGATCTGGCACTGTATCCGCTGTGCCATCTGGCTGCTCTGATATGCAAAATAGTTGCTGTTAAATTTGTTATATAGGTCTCCAAATTTTCTGATTTCAGGATATTGTTTAAATTCTTTAAATATCTTTTTTTAATCAAGTATTGTTTGAAAAAAGTATTTATGTAGTGCCTCCTATATGCCAAGCACTAGTCTATTCCCTGCACTGAAGGAACTTATGTTCCTTTGGGTAAAATAACATGAACACTTATAAACAAAAACAAAACACATATCACATTTAATTCAGTAGCAGCAAGAGCAAACATATGTCAAACATGGGCAGCGTATTGCTGTAAACATTCCTGAGTACAGGAGAATCAGATTAAAATATAATTGGCAAATATTTAACAAAATAAATAAAAATGCAATAGAACAGAGATAATGTTAACATGTGGCTTTCTAAATCAGCACAAGCACAAGCATCCTTTTCTTTATGTTTTTTTTTTTTTAGTGGCTTGCTTCTATTTGAGTTTGACATACTGATGTACAAGGCAAAATATTTGGCAGTGGAAGGTTTACACTAGAAAGTCGTTCTATAGTTTCAGTCATGTCTACTCTCCATGACCCCATTTGGGATTTTCTTGGCAAAGATACTGGAGTGGTTTGCCATTTCCTTCTCCAGCTCATTTTACAGCTGAGGAAACTGAGGCAAACAGGATTATGTGACTCGTGTAGGGTCACACAGCTAGTAAGCGCTTGAAGTCAGATTTTGAACTCTTCCTAACTCCAAAGCCTCACACTATATCCACTGAGCCACCTAGCCTCATGTAAAGAGCTGAGCTTGAGCTAAGTTTTGAAGGAAGTTAAGGATTTTACGAAATAGGTTGGAGAAAGTGTTCATTCTAGGCCTGGGGCATTAGGAGTGGCATGAGGATCCTGTGCAAAGGCATGAAGATGAGAGGTGAAGCATTTTGTGTGAAAGGTACAAAGGCCAGTTGGCTTGACCATATAAAGCTAATAGAAAGGTAGATTGTAGCCAGGTTATAAGAGGGTTTAAATGACCCGCATAAGGGCTTGTAGTTGATTTTTTAGTATCGTTATTTCCGTTGAGGTTTACCAGAAGAGTGACCTGGTCAGACCTCTGCTTCAGGAATATCAATTTGGCAGCTGAGTAAAAGATGCATAGAGAGGGGAGTGACTTGAGGCAGAGATTATGTTCATAATTCTATGGCATGGTATATAACAAAATACTGGGATAGTATCACCTAGTATGGTGTCAAAGACTCAGTGGTTACTTAATAAATGTTTGTTATTAAAATCAAGAATGATTTCATCTATGTTTAAAAAATGTTTAGACGTGATTAAGTAAGCGAGCATCTAAATAAGTTATCATAATTCCATAGAGTTAGCAAAAGTGAGGGGAAAGTGAGATTGAAATGGTAGAAAGCAAAGGGTAGAACCTAGGAAGAATAAGGAGCAGTGAGGTGTCTAAATCTACAAAGTTATATTATTATTGTATGTGCTCTAAGGTTATGCACAATGTCAAGCAATAAATATAAAGGAGTAAACTCAGGAGAATGGATGCACATGTAGGTGGAAAAAGTAATCATAGGCAAGGAACTAAATCTCCTTGAAGGCACCTTAGGTTAAAGTCCATCATTGAGAGAGAACTTAATGAAATAAAATTAAAGCAAGTAAAAATAAGACAAAAAGAAAAAAAATTATAGTAAGCTATACATGTGCCTCAGTAAGGAATTTTACAAAACACAAGCAACAAGGGTATGGTTAGTGAAGCAGTGGGTTTTTTAAAGTGTTGCTCGTCAAGATAAGATAAAACCCCTTGGGATGAAATATGGAATAAATGAAGTTGGTGACAAATTTAGGTTACTCACCAGGACATAGGATTTAGTCGGTAAACATGAAATTTTGTAGGTTTTGGAAAGACTCTTCAGATGATTCAGAGTCTGAAAGATAGAACAAAGGAAAGTCTATGGTACATTTGGATATAGAAGAGGTATTGATGAGTTAGACAAAGAATACTGTTAAAATTGCCCTATTTAAGGTGGATCCAAGGACTGTCTGGGGAATTTCACATGTATTACTTTAGTTTAAGAAATAAGGAAGCAGAAAGAGCTTCAGAGGTTTAATGGAAGACCTAGAAAATTAGAATTTAACTTAGTATGGTGACCACACATATTGGCCATTTGGCCATCAAAAGTAAAACTCTATTACTCAAAGACAAAGCAAGGAACCAGTCACTGAGTGCCTACTGACAAATGACAGGAGAAGCCATGAGCATAGAGCCTATAATTATTCTGCTACAAAGGTTATTATATTCAAATAGATCTGAGATCTCCTGCCATCCCTTTCTCTTGCCATGTTGACTAGCCCATCTTCTTTTTCTATCATGAATTTTCCTGGTGACATATTGTACCCCTGTTCTTGTGTGCAGTTCTTCATTGTTATGTGTTGTAGCCTGCTCACCCTCATCATGTACCTCTTCCTTGTTCTCTGCCATCATAGTCGCCATCATAGTCATTTTTAGTTCTTATGAGACTCTTGTATTCCATGGCTCTCTACCATAGAACAACACTGGTAGAGTATTGGTATTTTAAAAATGGCCCTTTATTTCCAAGACAAGTTGGGGGTCATTAAAGGAGCTCTGTAATTACATGAAGGCAATCTAGCCAACTCTTCTATTTAATTGTTAGCCCAATTCATTGTCCATTTGTATTGCCCATCTCAGGTACACATACTGATGAACGCTTCAAGTCATTATCTGGGCTATAGACAGTCTTCATCCATTTGATCTTTGTTGCGTGGACAGTCAACTTTTGAGTTGTTACAGGGAAAAATCAGCAAAACTGATCCATACACCAAAAAAGACTGACATTATATTTAGTGTTCCAAGCATTTTAAAAACTGATTTAATTTTTCATTGCTTCTCTTTGCTTTGTGAAGTGACACTACTTATAATCATCCATTATGCTTATTCATAAGGTTTACAAATGAGTTTATATTCTAAATACCTTTTTACATGGCAATTGTCAGGGATTAACTGGTAAGACCCTTTTTAGGCTCTTTCAGTCTCCTTGCTAACAGCAATTGATTTACATTGTTTAAAGTTCAGTACAAAATTATTATAGTCGGTGGTGGTGTCATTTCTTCTTTCCATTACTTAACTTTCATTATCAAATGCTTTTAAAAATGAGAGCTGTTTTAGTGACATATTATTCATCACTATCTTTATTCTGAGATGAAAGCGTTGTTCTGGTAGTTAGCGCACAGAGTGCCAGGCCTGGAGGCAGGAAGACTCTTCTTTTAAGTTCAAATCTGGCCTCAGACACTTATTAGCTGTGTGACTCTGGGCAAGTCACTTAACCCTATTTGCCTTAGTTTCATCATCTGTAAAATGAGTTGGAGAAGGAAATGGCAAACCACTCCAGTATCTTTGCCAAGAAAACCCCAATTGGGGGTCACAGAGAAGCAGACACAGCTGAAGTGACAGCAACATTTGAGTTATTCATCCAATTTCTTCTCTTTTTCATCCTCTGTAACTGATGTGATGCATAAGCTACAATTATTTTCACAGTGATGATTTTGCAAATACTCAGCATGGGTATTGGGATTCAAGATGACCAAATGTCCAATGAAGTAGTCATGGAAAATATATATTTCTTGTTGTTTTGGGGTGTATACTAGAATCATTTTCGTTCCTTTCTTTTCCTCTATAAAAAGTACTTATGAACCATTCTTCCATGTGGCCTCAAATTCCTTCTCTCTAATTTCCTTTACAGAGAAACTTTCAAGACTGGTATGATTTAGCTCCTTCAACAGTCGATCCATTTGCTGATGATTTGACAAGTATCTCACTTTTGGAGTACCGACTGCTAAGTTAAAGTTTATAGATGGTCTAAAAATGTTGATTGTTAGCATCCTCTGTCCCCTTTTCCACCACTCTGCTATCATAACTGATGAATCAGAAAAGGGCCACACAGGCTGGACTGAGAACCATCTTTATTTTTATTTGTTCCATGAGTTTCCATAGCCAAAGAATTCATCACAAAACCACCTGCTTACTAGTGATGAACCTCTTCATACTCAGCTAAGTGATCCTCTGGAAGGAAACACAAATCGTTTGCTAGGACCATAATCTCAGCCTTTCCAGTATGACAAAACTTTCTAAGACTTATGTTTTACTGGCATAGCCTTTGAGAACATGGAGTCACTTCTGTCCCACATTTAGGCATTGGGGTAGACTTAATACAGGATTATTGAAGTTAAAAACTTTGTAGTAGACTTGTTGGAAGATCAATGATTAGCGCAATTCCCCAAGGACCAGTACAGGGACTGGTGTGATAAAATTTGAAATGCTAGCTTAGCTTGGAACTGATATGATACTTGAAAGAAGTAACATCAATTCACAATAGCCATGTAGTAATATTTAGACTGTTTTTTGCATTCATAGTAGAACATGACATAGATTCAAAAAGTCCACAGCCTCACATGGTTCATGGTAGGAAAAGTTAGCCTACAAAACATAAGTACATTTAGATAGAAAGTATGATCACCCATATACCTTGGAGATAGCTTTGGAGAAGTTTTTAAAAATACGCATACTGTCACATGAGTACCTAGCAAGCAACTTCTTATAAGAAAATTCTGTTTTCTTTTAAATATGTGATTCAAGGTTTATTGATAAACGGAACTTTATGGAAAGGGAGTGAAAAGTCATTGTGATCACCTTTCAAACCATCAGGAAGAAGTACAAGATTCTTCCCCTAATCTCCTAAATCTCTGTTTTTGCCTCCATGCTCTTTAACATAGGCTCATAAATTTAGAGCAGAAAAGAACCTTAGAAATAATCTATTTCAATCCCCTCATTTTATAGGTGAAGAAATTGAGGCCAACAGAGGGAAAGGGGTATGCCTGGTTTCACATAGGCAAAGCTGGGATTTGACTATTTCCACTGTAGAACATTATCTGTCTCTGTTTTAAAATGGACTCCTCCTAAAAAACAACAACAATAATAAATGGGCCCTGCAGCGTCCCCATGGGGCAACATTTCATAGATAGGAAATTTTCAGCATCGTTAAATATGGAGCAGAACCATTTTAAAGATGCCCCTAGAATCTCAACGGGTTAATTTGAGGTCAGGGGAGAGACTAAATGATCTCTTGAATTGAGGTCCTTTCTAACTCTATGATTCTCAACCTAGGCATATTTGGTGGCAGCAATCTTGTCCTGCCCATGAATTAATCAGAAGACATCAGCATTGTTCAGCACCCCATGAATAGGCAACTTGGCAGCAGTTAGTGAAACTAACTGTCCATCCACCACTTCACTGCTGTAAGTGTTGCAATGCTCATAGATAGCTGGAGAAATTTTATTCTAATACTGTTTATGGGAATAAGAAGGCTATGGGGCAGACTACTTTTTTTTCCTGAAAAGACTTTAAAAAAAAAATGAGGACACCATAAGACAACGCCCTGATAATTCCAAGCCATACTTGGGTGAGTTGGTAGAAAAATCTCTGGTGCTTTCCTCTTTCTTTATTCATAGGGCACTCACTCTAAGTATGCTTACATTTTCTATCAGGTAAAGGGCAATAAACACACCCCTAGTCCTGAAGAACTGTCTAAGGACACAAACCCCAGGAATAATAAAGTAAACAACCAGAGCGCTGTGTGGGTGTAATTGCTAACAAGCTTCATAGAGCAGGTGGATTTTCAGAAACAATTTGGAAGAAAGGAGTGAGGTGCTCTGACATGCATCAGTGGGAAAGCTATTTCAACGTGGAGTAGTGGCATGAAGAGCCCAAAATGGAAACAGATAGAAAAAAGGATCATTTATCTAGAGCTAGAAAGGACCTTAGAGGGCATTCAATCCAACTCTTTTTTATAGATGAAGACACTGATGTCCAGAGACACTGAGACACTTGCCTAAAATCATACAGTGAGTGGCTTAGGCAAAACTTGAATGTGGGTCTTCATGAATCTAGGTCCTGTGGTTTATCACTGTACCAGAGGCATCATAAGAGGCATCACTTCTCAATGCAGATTAAAATGTAGTTGGGAAATGAGTCAACAAAATAAATGAAAATACAAAAGAACATAGATAATGTTAATATGTGGTTTTCTAAGTGAATATACAGCCTGCTGGGATCCTAAGTTTAGTTTTAGTGACAGCATTTGTATTTGAGTGTGACACCAACTGGGTTGTTTCAAATGAATGCTGAAAAGGAATATAAATGGGAGGATTTGAAGGACCAGAAAACAAAACAGGAGTAGGTCAGGAGGAGAGTTTTAGAAATTTTTGGAAATCAATATTTCTTTAACTGTATTTCTTTAACCGAACAAAGGCTGGACGTAGCTGAGGACAATAACTTTGGAAACAATGTGTAGGAAATAGCCACAAGAGGGGAGATTAGAAAGGTAGAAGGTTTCTGTAATCGAAACATGCAGTTACTAGTGTTCTTTGGCAGTAGCGAAAGAGAGAAAGAATTAATTTAAGGAAACAAGGTGCTGTAAGTGGGAGAAAAATCAGGTTTTGAAGAAAAGGAGGAGGCAAAGATCATGAATTCTTAATGCCTATCATGTTGAGGAAAGCCTTCTCACTAAAGTACCATTTATTCAGTTACTAGCAATAATTCATTAAGCAATATGCTAATTTTCATAAAGAGTTAATACACCTCCCCAAATTTTCCATTTGCTTCTAGGAAGTAAATTAAATACTAAGGCAATCTGTCTAAATAAGTTTTAAGCAAAATTTTTCCCCCTACCATGCAGTTCCTTCTGTCCTTATTTTCGTTACCAGAAATATTTAGCCTGGGTATTTGTATAATTTGATGATGGCCAGTATGTGCTATGATGATGCCCCTTTTCAATCTTCTTCTCTATATACATTCCTAACCACAAGGTCCTTTTGTGGTAGTGTTGTGCAAGGGAGATCTATGAACTTTCATTATGAAAGCAACTGAAAAGGGGAGACTGGGTCGGGGGGGAGGGGTGGGGAAGACCATAGAAGATATCTAAAAGTAAAATGTCTCCCTTCCTTCTCCTTAGATCTCTGATGATCTCACTAGTTCACTCAATTTTTTTTCTTTTAGTTTCTCTTGAATTTCCCTATCTCCCTACTTCAGCACAACAAATTCATGCTCTTGTGATTTCTACCTTGCTTATAGTAGTTTTCTCCCCACTTAATCTGCCCTGTTCAAGTCTTTTCAAGTGTAGCGTCTTTGGTTTGTAAAAATGTGGCAGAGAGATGCATAAGTCAAAATAACAAAGACATTAGTAGTTATTTGTGACTGGATGAAGAGGAAAAGATTAAGGAATGAATTATCCAATAGATAACATTTATTATGTGTCTGCTGCCTGCAGAACATTGACTCTCTGAAGGGATGTGAAGGAAATGTAAGAAATGGCCTTCTCCCTCAAAAGGTTTACATTCTAGCTGAGGTTGTTTTGCTAGTCGTAAGAATGAACAGCAGCTGAAGTGATAATGTAAAATGAGATCAACAAGGTAGTTATTAGGTGGAAGGCTCAGACCTGGAGAATGTAAGAAAAATTAATAGTGAAAGATGTCAAAATTGACCACCAAAAGAAATTTCAAAGGTGTGATAGAGATAGATTAATGGAATAATAATAATAATAACAACAACAACATATTTATGCAGTGCTTAAAGTTTTCAAAACACTGGACGTTATTTTCATTGAACCAAAAAACAGTTCTCAATTTTCAGCATTGAATGTTAAATTTTAGAAAAGAATTAAATTAAGTGGTGTGTGGTAGAAAGGGTGCAGTATTTAGGGTCAGAAGATGTGAGTTCGAGACTTGGTTCTGTCGTTTACACTTATTTGTGTGACCTTATTAGGCAAATAACTTTATCTTTAGAATCTTCAGTTTCTTCATCTGTAAAATGAGGCTTAGTAATCCCTGAGGCCCCTTGCAATTGTAAATCTATGATCCTAAGTATTTGAAGGAAAGCTAGAACTCTTCCTAAGCATAAAGATAGATCATGGTGAGATTCTTATTGGTTAGTTCCTTACTTAAATTTCTGCAATCTAAGTAAATGACTCCATTCTTCATGCCATTTTATTGAATGTTAATGAATATGGAGTCACATTCTCCCAGTGCTTCATTTAGTCCTCACTTTTAGAAGCTATAGTTCCTTTTTGACATACCAATAGTTACTCTTAACATTTACTTTGAAGCAGGAACTAGGAGACTCATTTAAAATGTTTTTTGAGAGTAAGATTGTTTTCCAAATTATTATTAAGTCTATTATTGTGCTGCCAAAATCAGAATATTTATTTGCATACCTGTGTTAATGAAATAAAATCATGAATATCACAATATTCTGCTTGGTTTTTTTCTTCTACAGTAGGAGGCAATATGTTGAGTTGAGTGTAGATCTTTGCAGAAGTTTGTAATGTTTGTTAAAGGTGATTAGTGTTTTCAGAAGGGAATTTAGAGGTATATTTCCCCTTTTGTTGTCATTTAGGCCTATATAGAATGCATCTATCTACCACTCCCAACTACTGAAGGCCGAGTTTTTTAAACACTGAAACCTTTTCTAGACTTAATTCTAGCACACGTCTTAGTTTTATTTTTCTTTATTCTTGCCTCCATTCTTATGACTAGCAAAGCCACCTCAATTAAACTGTTAACTTTAAACTTCCTCCTTTGAGGGAGGAAGCCATCTCTTTGTTCAAACCGATTTCTTCTCAGCCCTTTCATTCATTTTCGGTATTATGGAATGCCCGCCTTCTCTCTGTCTATCCTACCATTCATTAAATGTTAGCTGAAGTCTTGCCTCTGATATAACCTTCCTGTCACTACTCTAGCCCATATCTACCTGACTCAATCACTCACTAAACATTTATTAATGTATGTATTAATTTATTAATGATTGAGGTGAGGAGAGAAAACTTCTATAATGGACATTTGTTTTTGTTCAGTCAGTCATTTAACATCTGACTCTTAGTGACTCCATTTGGAGTTTTCTTGGTGGAGTGGTTTTCCATTTCCTCCTCTAGTTCATTTTACAGATGAGGAAACTGAGGCAAACAGGGTTAAGTGACCTGCCTATAGTCACACAGCTAGTACCTGAGGCCAGATTTGAACTAATCCAGCGCTCTATCCACTATGCCCCATAATAGACTTTAACCTATATCACTAATCTGTTCACACATTACTTTATATTTGAATACTGTCATTCAGGACACACATGTCTTCATTTCAGGGTTAATTCTCTGAGTAAAAGGAACTCCCCAGTGGATATAAAATCCTTGAGGGCAAGGAATTTTAGTTTTTGTTTTTGTATCCCTTGTGTCTGTTATATAGTAGTCACTTAAATGATTGATTGTAAAGTTGAATTGAATTGACCATGCCTTGAACTTTAAAAAAAATTATCTCCCATAGTACCCATTATAGTGCTAGTACATAGTAGGCACTAAAAAAATATTTATTGAATTGATTTATTTTTGTTTCTCTCCTTGGTAATATCCATGATGATCAACTCTCTATTCGTCTCTGTTCAGAGATTTACTGTTTATAGTTTTTTAAAAAGACTAATTGATTGAAAAGTATTAGTGGAAAATCTCAATTATAGGATATTGGTAAAGAAATACAATTTTATTACTGTAAGATGCATATAGTAAGAACTCACAAAATGGTGCTGATAACACATTCTACCAGACCCATTTTAATGAATACTTGGTTTATTTTAATCAATATGCATATTGGATAGAGGAAGCATGTAATGTAGAGCACTGGATATGGGGCCAGAAAGACCAGAGTTCAAATTTTGCCTCTAAGACTTATTAGCTATGTGGCCAATGACAATTTATTTAACCTCTTTTCTGTTATATTATAGACTGGTTGCAGTCTCCCTTGGTGGAGAGAATCTTAACACCTGTGAAATTATATATGCCTGAAGTGTTAGTGTACAGAGATGGATGTTGCTAGGTGCCCTATTTTGCCATCATTCCACCCCCAACACACACACACACACACACACACACACACACACACACACACACACACACACATACACACACAAATATACAAATACACATTCTGGTAATCTTTATTCAGTATCCCAAATTTTGAATTTGTGGGGTTTGAATTAAAGAGTTTTGTTGTATTTTTAGATTTCACCAGATCCAGGGGAGAGGAATATTTCTTTTCTCAAGGTTATTATTCTCAATGTCTTTCTTTCTCACTACCACACCCTCCCTGTAAATCTGTGCCAATGGACCCTTATAAAGCAGTGGATTTCAGGTTGTATCACCATATTATTTGTGAAAGTGTTTCTGATGCTTCATAAGTCTCTAGGAAGTTCATTGCCATGACTCTTCCCTGTCTACCCATACCAAGACCTAAGAAATCACTTCTGAGCTTTTACTCCTGCCTGTTCCAACCCTTGTGGGGTTACAATGCCTGTCTTACCTTATCCAGATACCCATTATTAATAAAAATTGTTTTGGGCTTGGAGCATTAGGAATTAGAGTTTATAAATATGAAGGTGTCTCCAAAAATAAAAGTGTATTTTAGTTCCTAATAATAACTAGTTTTATGGTAACATAGACCTATTGAAATATCCCAGGATAGGGGTCTCTACTAAGAATTGCCTGAGCACCAGCAGTTATATGAGATGGCTCACAACTTTCTAGGTGAGTCAAATAGCTGGGCCAGCCAACTAGAAGAATATAAATATATATATATATATATATATATATATATATATATTATATATATATATACACCAGATTTTTTGAGGGGAGAGGGATGAGGCATTAGTATAGAGAGCTTTAAATAAAGCTAGTCATCTGTGTATACAGGTTAGTACCCACTCTGTAAATTATAGTCGTAGAAAGCTGCCTGGGGCATTGGGAGATTAAGTGACTTGCCCAGAGTCACACAGCTGGAAGAACAGGAAGAACCTGAAGTCAGATCTTTCCAACTCATAGTTTGATTTTTTTTCTCCTTTGTTCCATGATGCCTCTTCATATCTATATGAGCTGTTTATTTTCTATGATCTATTTTCATATAATTTCCAAGCTAAAATATTTTATGTCTCAAATGATTATTATTGTTATTTTAGTCATTTTTTACTTTTCTGACTCTGCAACCCCACATTTGGGGCTTCTTTGGCAGAAATACTGGACTGGTTGGCCATTTCTTTCTCCAGCTTATTCTACAGATGAGGAAACTAAGGCAAACAAGGTTAAGTGATTTTCACAGGGTCATAGAGTTACTAAGTGCCTGAGGCCAGATTTGAACTCAGGACAATGAGTCTTCCTGTCTCCAGGTCCAATGTGCCACCTAGAAGTGCCAACTGATTATTACCATTTGATTTTCTGCCTTCTCTTTCTCCTCGCCCATCTGCCATCATTTACCTTGACATTCTCTATTAAATTTTCTTGGGGGTGAGTGGAGAGATCCACAGAGCTCCTGAAATGAGGAGATGTACTAGAGTAAATACCAGAAACTCCTGCTAGACCCAGTTGGAAGAATACTGTCCTTGTATTTGATGTGTTTAAAAATCTTATATTCCAAACAGCAGTGTTCTGTGTTAGTGCATAGGAAGAGTTTCTTCCTATTCCCCTTTTCCCTAAAAAGTGAATTTATATATTCAAAGATTAGGACAGTATAAATATTTCATAGATTAATAAGGTTATAGATTTAGAGCTAGAAGGGACCTAAGGAGCCATTGAGTTCAACCCTGTCATTTCTTGGTGAGGAAACACTTATTAAGACCCTATTCTATGTGCCAGGCACTGTGCTAAGCTCTAGGAATACAAAAAACAGCAAACATTGTCTCTGATCTCAAGGAGTTCACATTCTAGTGAAAGCTTTCAAGAAGCTTCTGTTTTAATGACGAGACACGATGGGCATAAATGGGTATACACAAGATCTATGGAGAGTGGATAGAAGATAATATTAGAGGAAATGGTTATAGCAGCTAGGGGAATCAGGAAAGGCCTTCTGTAGAATGTCACATATGAGTTGAGTTTGAAGGAAGCTAATCATACCAAGAAGTAAGGATAAGGAGGGAAAGTATGCCAGGAATGGGGAACAGCCAGGGCAAAAGGCACAGGAAGAAAAGGTGGAGTCTTGTGTGTGGAGAACAGTAAATAGGCTAATGTGATTTTATTGTAGAATGTTTTGAGGGGAATAATGTGTAAAAAGACTTGGAAGGTAGCAAGGCTCCAGATTGTAAAGGCCAAACAGAGGACTCTATATTTGATCCTCGGGCTAATAGAGAGCCACTGGAGTGAATTGAGTAGGAAAGTGACATGTTTAGACTTCTGCTTTAGGAAAATCACTTTTCTAGCTAAGAAGAGGATGGACAAAAGTAGGAAGAGAGTTGAGAATACCTGAACTTATCATGGTGCCTGTGTGAGTAAAGTAGAAATGTACAAGAGGCATTATGAAGGCATAAAAAAGTGCTAGATTTGGCAGAGGGCCTAGGATAAGACTGGGATTATTATGAACCGGAGTGACTGGCAAGATGGCAATATCCTCGGTAGTAATAGAGAAGTTCAGAACAGGGGAGGGTCGAGGGAAATAGATAATGAGTTGTTATTTGGACACGCTGAGTTTGAGTTATCTTCCGAACGTCCAGTTCAAAATGTCCACAAAGGAGTTGGTTCTGTGGGAGGTGTGCAGCACAGACGCTAGGGATGGATATATATATATAGATGTGAGAATCATCCACACAGGGAGGATGATTGAGCCCGTGGGAGCCAATGCCATCGTCATGTGAGATAGTAGAGAGAAAAGAGAAAAAGGCTCAGGACAGAGCCTTAGGTGACCCCCACAGTTAGTGAGCATGACGTGGATAAAGGTCCAGCCAAGTAGACTGAGAGATTGCTGTCAGACACCTATCAGGAGAAATAAGAAGAAATGGTTATGAAAACCCAAAGAGGAGAGAGTATCTAAGAGGTGATAAGAGTCAAATGCTCTATAGAGATCTAGAATGATGAGGATTGATCTACAATTCAGAGATTATTGGCAGCTTCTTAATTATCAGGGCAGTTCAGTTGAATGAGAATGCTATCTCCCAGATAGCAGAGGATTTAGATAGAAGAGAATGAGAAGAAAGGAAGGGAAAGCACCAAGTACAGATATATTTTTCAAAGGTTTTAGATAAAAAGTGAAGGAATGATTATAAGATGATATCTAGTGAAGATAAGAGTTTCTAGAGAGGTTTTTTTTGGTTGTTGTTTTGTTTATTTTTAAAGGATGAAGTAGATATGGGCATGTTTATAGATAGCAAGGAAGGAGCCAATACATAAGAAGAGATTGAAGATTAGGGAAAAAATGGTGATGATACAAGGGGAATCTGCTGGAGAAGACAGGACATGTTTTAATCAAGAGTGCATTAGTAGGTTTGACCTTTGCAAGGATAAGGGCCGTTTTTTTTTATATCAGACACTAGGGAAAGATGTTTGAAGAATGGAAGATGAGAAGATATAAAGCTCTCCTAAAGAGATAGAGTCAGAATTCAACCCAAGTTTTTTGCCTCCAAACCCAATACACTTTTCATTAGCTAGTTGACTTCATCTGTTACAATAGTTAATAGTTTGTTATGTTCTAAAACTGCATAGATCCATTTTTCCATAGAAGCTCAGAGTTTGACCACCCAGTACTTGCTGCTCCAAGACTGTCTTCATTATGTTAAAAGGTCTGTGATTTTCATTATCAATGTGGGAATTCCCTTTACCAATGGGCATCACAACTCATGTACACCCACATAAACAGACCTCACAGTTTGTTGTGATCATATTATGCTATCACCTGGTGGCCAGGCTAGTGGTGATGAACCTCTCTGAACTTAGCTAGGATGGTCCTTAGATAATGGACATAAAGCTCATTGCTAGGGCTATACTTAAAGAATTTCCAGTTTGGTAGGACCTGACAGAGTTTGAGCTTTTCTGATGTAGTCTTTGGGAGCCCAAGGTCAACTCTGTGTCACAATGAGACATCAGAATAGAACTTTAGTGAAAGTGATTTAAAATTCTAAGGCAGCTGTGCTTTTAACATCCCTCAAAAATATGAGGTTTAAATTCACAGTGATGGATGGCTGTTGAAATCCCAAAAATGAGATAGAATGAGTGTCATTGGTGAGAGGAGGTGAAGGGAAAAATGGTAAAAAAAAAAAAAAGGTCCCAAAATATCATACATTGGTGATGCAAAGAACGTTAGGGGACATTGAGCCCAACCTCTTCATTTTACAGATGAGGAAACTGAGGCGGAGAGAGATTAAGTGATTTGCTCAGGGGTACACATCCAGTTAACTATCCAGCTCAGAATTTAAATTCATATTTTGCTAACTCTAATCCCAGGACTTTTCCCACTCCAATGTTGCGTAAGAACTCAGTAGAAGATCATTGTTCACCTTAAAAAAAATTGCTCTCAACTTTTGTGAAAATTAGAAGGATTCTTTTTTAAAACACAAGTGCTTTTGAAATTGACAGTTTAGTAATAATTTGTACTAATCTACTGTATCATTTGCCTGCCTGCATGCCCGGATGTTTATGCATCTCTCCCAGGAAGCAGAAAAGGAAGCTAAGGATGGTAAAAATTTTTATGAAGTACTTAACATCCATTCTAGGAGCCAGTAATAAGGTGGGATGAATGGAGAATGAATTTACATCCTTTGCAACATTATGGAAGATAGATGCATTAGCTCTAATAAAGATTACCTTTGTTGGGGGATTGAATTTACTTAAGGGTTTAGTAGTTTTCAAAGGTTTGTGTCCTATGTTTGCCAAATTATTCATCGTGATATGTATGTGCTGCTATAGAAAAGCTACTGAAGCAATCAGATACCAACATATGAATTTATCTATTTATTTTCATATATATGCATACCTGTATGCATATTCTTATATATGTAATGAATTTGTTAGGTTTCATATAGGTCTTTAATGTCTTCAGGAATATTTTAATGTAATTCTTGATATGCATAAAACATTGCAGATGTTTAGATTTTTGCTTGAGAGACAGATTTTCCCAAGTGGTGACTAAATATACTACTTCCAAGTTTTCATAGTAATGCTGGGAGGGAATATTCTCAAAAGTAATTGTTCTTCCACCTGCCCTTCCTTGCACTTATTTGACAAATGATTAGCATACATTAATTTATACTCCAAAACTCCAAAGGACCAGTGATTTCCTTGATATACATAGTTTACCTAGTGATATAGATCACAACCCATCCCCTGTTACTTGTTTATTCATATCTACCTGAGCCTGATATTGCGGTGGATAGAGTGCTGGTCTTAGAGTCAGGGAAACCTGTGTTCAAATGTGACCTTAGACACTTAGCTGTGTGACTCTAGACAAGTCACTTAGCTTCTGTTTGCCTCAGTTTCCTCAGTTATAAAATGAGGATAACAATAGCATCTGCCTCCCACGGTTGTTGTAAAGAGGAAATGAACTAAAATTTGTAAAGTGTTTCGCATAGTGCCTGACACATGGTAGGCACTTAATAAAGGCTTTCTCATCTCACAGAAGGTCTACCCAAAGTGCTAGGAGTATTCTTTTGGACTTCCCAAGGATACTAGTGGCAGCCAGAAAGTAATAGTGACAACAACCAGAATTCTCTAGCTGGCTTCTGTGATACATACAGGCCCAAAAGAATGACAATAATAGACATTTCTGCACTTATTCAAGTGCATCCCTATAAGGTCAAGTAATCAGACATATTGAGTACCACTGTTTATTGAGCATTATAATATAAGAAACATTTTTATGGATATACAAAAGAATGTCAAAAATGTTCTATTTAGCTCCAGAAGACTAAAATTGAAGCAGTGGGAGGGTGCATAGTTTAACTATAAATCTCTGGAGATAAAGTCTGGAAGACCTGGGTTCAAAACCTACCTCATATTCCTAATAGCTGTGTGTCCCTGAAAAGGCCGATTAATCTCTCTGAATCCCAGTTTCCTCAACCATAAATTGGAGGGCTTGGACTCAATGACGTCTAAATTTCCATCTAATTCTAAGTCTATTATCCTGTAATCAGTGGATGGTAATTACAGTAAAGCAAATTTCTACTTAATGTAAGAAAATATCCTACCAGAGCTATACAGAAATACATCCTAAGGCCTTTCTCTTATTGGAGGTCTTCTAATAAAGGCTTAATAGCCCCTTTTTGGAGATATCAAAAGAATGATTTTTTTTAGGTATCCTTAGGACTATATGGTCTCTGAGACCACTTCTAACTTTGATCTTCTGTGATTCTATCCTTGATCTCAAGGTGATTGTATGTTAGTTTGGAATATAGATCAGTCACATATGAAAAAAAAGATATTTAAAAAGTATTATACAAGTGAATATCATCTTACAATGCAAAATTTTAACTCAATATAAGGGCATGTGGAAAACATAAAGTATTATGCAAGAGAGTACAAATTAGTATACTGTAAAACAAGTATAGTATATAAAAGTTATTGGGATATGGAATAAAGGAGTGAACAGAGTGGGGTTGGGTTAATCAGAATATTTAGTGTTTAAAAGAAGTTCCTATACATTATTAATTATCCTAATCATTTTTTTTAATTTATGAAGTGCTCTTTCCTGAAAGTCTCAGAGTGCCTTAACCAGAGTATAACTGAAAACAAAAATGTCAAAAAGGCACATTTAAATTGTTCTCAAAATCAATCAAAAATAATGAGGTGCTAAGAAAAAGTTGTATCCCTGATAATTACATCTATCAGTATCAGAAAACAAAAGAGAACAATCAGGAAGTGACAATCCCACTCCCAAGTAGCACATTAAAAAAGGGCTAATGAAAAAAAAGTCTTTTAAAAATTGTACCAAATTAGCATTTCAAGCAAATTGACAACTTAAGCGTTGATAAAGGCCAATCTGGGGCCAAAACAATAGAAGTGCTGTTTCTACTTTTATCTGCTTTTAAGAGAAATGATCTGACTTGTCTTTTTTTCTGTTCTCTCTCTCTCTCTCTCTCTCTCTCTCTCTCTCTCTCTCTCTCTCTCTCTCTCTCTCTCTCTCTCTCTCTCTCCTCTCTTGCATTCCAAAGGGAGAGCATAGTGTCCCCCTCCCCCATTATCATTCTTCACACTGGTCAGACCACGTTTTCAATATTCTTTTCAGCTGGGGCACTTTGTTTTAAAAGAGATGTTGATGAACTGATCCAAAAGAAGACAGCTGGGATTGTACAAGGCTGAGAAACCATATGATAAGGAGAACAGTTTAAGAAGCTGGTAATATTTAGTTTTGGGAAGAGAGGACTTGAGAGTACCATGATAGCTGTCTTAAGATAACTGAAGGATTATTCTGAAAAAGGGGGGATTGCACTTGTTTTGTGTAAGTCAAGAGAGCAAACCACCACATTACCATAATCAATGGATAGAAGAGGAAGCCAATTTCGGCTCAGCATAAAGAACTTCTGATAATTAGAACCGTTAAAAAATGGAGCTGGTACAAAACTGTCATAGGGAGATTGCTGTATTGAACAGGAAGTGGCAAGAAATCTAAAGTTGCTTTTAAATCTAAAATGTTATGTTCTAATAGGTATTCTTTTAAAAGATTTTAATTTTGTATATTTTAAATGATATATAAAATTGTATAGTATAAGAAATAATAATTATAATAATAACCCTAAAATAATTTCCAAATCACTTCCTTATTTAGCCTTAAAAATAAAATGAGTTTTGGAAATATGAAAACTGGGGAAAGAGCCTGAGTTTATGCTACAATATTAAAAAATTATTATATTATGTTTTTGATCATATCCCATCCTTATTGAGTCACAATTTTATATATTGAGATTAGAATATTGCCTAGTTAATAAAAGGAAACCATAGTACTTTAGAAATTGTTGTAAGCCAAAAAAATTGTTTGATTTCTTATTGCCCATAAAAAACATCCTTCATATACACATACGTACATAACTTACCTATATGGATCTGAAAATGCACTAGATTATTTTGAAGCTCCTTGTAAGTGCTATTTTTTTGGCTTGTCAAGTGATTTTATTCTTTATTATTAGACTACAAAAAAATTGGGTCTATTCCATCAACATATTCATCAGTCATAATTTTTGGAGACAGTCCTCGACATGGTGTATGTTTTACTGTGCTAACAAGAGAAAAGACCGGCCATTAAGTTTATGTTTCTTTGTTTTTCAGCAAGGTCACATATCAGGAATAATGCTAGAAGTATGCTAATAAACAATATATAATGTTGGTCATCTGGGAGTAAGAAATATTTTCTAACTAGTTCTAAAGGGAAATAATGTTAAAGAAAAAGGACTGATTGTTATTTATACAACACATGTTGCTCTATATGTCAACATCAAAAGCATCTTGTAAACAGCTCAGCATTATAAATCTTCTGTGGTGATTGTCAGGGCTTTAAAAATCTGTGTTAGATTTAGATTCAATACCTTCAGTTCATACACGCCTGCCTTCTGTACAGACAGTGCTAGATTATTCTGTCTCGGGCTGCCTCAGTTGAAAATGCACACTACTCCCCCCACACACACTCCAACCCAACCCCTGTGCTTTACAAAGGCTACCATCTGTAGTTATAGGAAAATAAATAGAAGAAATAATGCTGATTGAGAAGATATTAAATTACTAGTGTTTATAATTTTTAACCCTCAGATTAGAAGTTCTCTGAAACCTCCTTTCTACATTTAATTTTTGTTGAATTTTATAAAAATTTTAATCTTTAAAAATTAGCCATATTCAGAGATATGAATTTTTAACTAAAAACCTTCATAGCCAAATTTGCTACAAGTATTATTATAAGTCTCAGAAGAAAGGAGGAATGGTCGATAACCCCATAAGAAGGTGTGATATTTGACTATGCCAATATAATTCTCCTCAAGATCTGGCAAACAGGAGAAAACAGTAAAAGTTGGTTTTTAGAAAGGGAGTTCTTTTTTTGTCCATTTGTTTTTTTGATCTCCCAAAGGCTTTTCAATGTAAAACACAATCACGGATTTGTATGACTTAGTTGTGAGTATAATCAATCAATAAATCGATCAAGTATAGAATATTAGAGCCAAAAGAGCTCCTTAAGGTCATCTAGTGTAACACTGCCCATCCTCCCCCCCCCCCCCCATACAACACATACCAGTTTAACAGTTGGGGAAACCATTCAGGGAGCTTCTGAGTACTGTACTGGGATACAAAACAAGCAAAATGAAGCTTTGAAGCCCTGATACCTGAGTTCATGGGTTTTTCTCTTTACCAATGAATGGGAGAAATACTACTTTGGGGACTCCTGAAACTTAGCTAGCCACTTATTTGTGAAAATTTCACGAAATATCATCTAGATTTTTTTGACCCAGGAGATTAGTTATTTATTTATAAATGTCCACCCTTTTTCTGGCCAACTTAATAGTGGCATTACTATTGGATATCAGTTAAATAAATAAAATCAATTAAATAAAATAAGGTACTAAAAGTTGATTTGTAGAATAATTAGCTAGTTATATTACATTTCTTTATCATTGAAGAAAAAAGATTAGATGATTTTTTTGGAGATCAATCAGAGAGTAAATGATTTTTCCCGCAGCAGAAGGAAGTATGTTTTTTAAAAAAAAATAACCTGGTTAATCTGGATGAGATTTGAGAGTGGGAATAATTTTCCATTGTGTTCACTAAATGAAATACCAGACAAATTGTTTTATTCTAATTTTGGACTTTCCATTTGCTCAGAAATCTTTCCTAGGAATCATAGGATTTTAGAAATGGCCCAACTCCCTTACTTTACAGATGAAGACACTGGAGGCCCAGAGAAGTTAATCAATTTACTACACATAAAACTCATAGCAATTGAAAGAGCTGGGGGTTCAAGCCCCATGTTTTTTGACTCCAAAACCGTTGCTTTTTCTAGTACAGTGTACCTCCTCCTCCCTTCCCTCCCCTTCTATTGTTTTTCCTTTTCTCTCTCTATTCTTCCTCCCCTCTCACTCTCCTCCAAAGGAAAGAGAAAAATAGGGGATTTTGGTCAGAGATTTCCAGAAGGAAAACGATATGCCTAATCTCCCACTGTTCCAAGTTTAACTTCCAAACTCTCGCCTCGTTTTCCATGTTTGGAGCAGAGTGTTATTCAGTTAGTCTTTGAAAAGGCTCTGAAACTTGGAGGCAGAGAAACTAGGCAGCTGTATAGAACTTTTATTAACAGTATTATATTTGCTCTACCTTGGTGAGATTTAAATAGTCTGAAACTGAGCCAAAATTTTGATTTAACAGCAAATGTACAACCATGATTTCAGGGAATAACCTCAGTTTACCGCTATAAATAGCTAAATGGGAGGCAAAAAAATTAAATGGATAATGTTTTTAAGTAAACTTTGTCTATACTTGTTTCCTCAGAAGAAGACCTATCAGTGCATCAAGTGTCAGATGGTTTTCTACAATGAATGGGATATTCAGGTTCATGTTGCAAATCACATGATTGGTGAGTGATGCTCTAAATCTTATTAAAAATAGACTTTTCTCCTACTTGCGTTCATCATTGCCTATATAATTAAACAGAGTTAAGGAGGAATTAATTGTTCAACCTTCAATGATTTACTCAGGCATGACTGAATTTTTTATTCGTATTATTGGGCCTGATAAGGCATTAGCACATTTTATTTTCTGCAAGGGCTAGTTTAGACTTCTGTAGAGGATTATATATCTACTGCCAGTCAAAACACAGGTGATTAACAAATTAAACTTCTAATCATTTTTGCATTATTGAAAACAAACTAACAGGAATGGTTAATGAACTGGATGTTAGCTTTCCATAGAGTTTTAGACAGGTTTTAATTTCAGAAGTTATTATGGTAATGATACTACTATGTGTTGCTCAAGCATATTTGCACCAAAATATAAACTGGTGAGTTTTTGTCACTGGGAAACATAAATAATTTGAATAGCTGGGAAAATAGGTTTATACATGAACAGTTTGGAAATGATTGTGAGCATAGAAATCATGTAAAGAATTATCTATTCTTTATTTTGATCCCCCCACCCACCAAATTTTACCCAAATCTTTATAAAATAGTTTGACTAAAGATTCCTGAAACAATATTGGCCTGGGGATTTCAGGGCTTTTTCAAGTTATAAGATGGGATAAAAAGGAACTCAAGCTTCTTCTATTACTCTTAGTGGTCACATTCTTCTGTAATTCCCCAAAGTTACCTAGTATATGTATTTTTTTAATTTGATAAGCACTCAGTAATGGCATTGAGAATTCTACAAGCCAATTAAACTTTATCAAGCAGAAATTTTGTTTGCTAGTAAAATGACAATTCCTATTATTTTGTACTATTTTGTATTTTTTTTTAATTTTATACTGTGAAAAAAAAGATTTGAGAGTTGCTTATTTTATGCTTGTTTTGTTGTATTTTATCATAGCATAAACATTCCATGGTGTGCTCCTGCAAAGGGGCACATACCCAATTTTGTGAAATCTTCCATTTCTTCATCAGACTCCGTATTTCTGGAAAAAATGCTCGAAATTTCAGACTAGTATATGGATGTATTTTTCCAGAAAAGGAAGTTTGATGCATAGGGAGTCCCAGTTACAGCAAAATACAAAACAAAACTCAATACTAGGACATAAATAAATGAAAATAAATGTCAATGAATGCTAGCAAGTTGGTCAGAGAATACCTGTTGGATTAGTTTTATGTTTTCAGATTTTGAGTACTTAGGAGAAGTATGTTTTAAAACCTCCTATTAAAAGACTTGATACTTCAAAACTAAGAAAAAATCATTAATGATTAAAAGGGAAGCTTCTTTCAATTTATGCCCATTTTTACCAGGATTTCCTTGTATTCTAATGTTTTTCATCACTTTGATAATTTTCAGATACATAGTAAGTAATAGATACTGAGATTTGATGTTAAGGGATAACAGTGGAATGTCAGAGATACTTATTTGAAATGTTTTGTTGGCATCCTCTTACCATCTGATTTCTTAAAATGTTTTCCTCTACTTAAAACAAATACCAAATCTTTTAATTTTTTTGAGTAGGTAAGAAAAATCTTATTTCAAGAGTAACAAAAACCTATCTGTTTCCTTTTTCCCAAATGATAAATAAGAATGGTTTCTTCCATTTGCTAAAACTTCTTTTTATTTGGAAGGCTGGATGGAGTTTGCTTGTAGAGGAAGAAGCCTTTAATTTCTTGGGTGGTATAGCTGTCATTCATACCAATGTTTTAGGACATAAACCTAATGATACATTTATATGCACTTACTATAAAACCTTTCTTGGAACAGTGTGCCTCATTGAAAGTACAGAGATTTGTATAGCACGCTTTTGATTAGTTGT
Organism: Phascolarctos cinereus; assembly: GCF_003287225.1. Classification (NCBI taxonomy): domain Eukaryota; kingdom Metazoa; phylum Chordata; class Mammalia; order Diprotodontia; family Phascolarctidae; genus Phascolarctos; species Phascolarctos cinereus. Next base: position 500,099,600 of record NW_027555847.1, read on the forward strand.
GTTCTACATAAGATTTATTGTTTATCTGTTAATGACTCTGCTTAACAAATCTGGCGTATTTTATATCATAAACAATTAAGGCTTTTCTTACATTTACAACCTGAACTGAATGTTAAGCATAAGTTTGCAAAAGTTTGTTTCCCTAATTTGGGGTTTTACAATCTTGTAACATTCATTAAGTGTACCTGATCTTTCTCTTAAATTTTGTTTACATTTTTTCTTAACATTTACTTTCCATTCCTTACACCATTAATGTTTTCTCAATACCTTTTTCCCACTCCTGTATAATAGTGCAGTGGATTATGTGACGTTGCAGTCTCTTAGGATCTGAAGTTTTAACAATTCATCCTTCATCAGAGAATTAAATCACATTCATCTTTATGAATTTTCTATACATTCATAATTACAATGTGTGCTGTTTTAAAAATAATTTTAAAAAATTAATTCTTTTGGACTTACAAAGCTCAAATAAATAAATATTCATTTAATTGTTCTATTTTTTGACCATACGTCTCAGTCCTCAAACTCTGTTTATGTTTTTAATATTCAGAAAAAAAAAAGCACTACAGGAAGGTGTCACAAAGGCTAAGATATTCTTTTTAAAAATCCCAATGTTATACTCACTCTTTCCAGTAAGGCAGCTTGCATTATTTTGTTGGTTAAAAAGCTCCATTGAGACTAGATATTTTTAAGTTGTATATCTGTGTGATGGTAGTTTTTTGGAGGTAGAGTCTAATTGAAAAATAATCTCAATGAGGTATTTAGCAGGGAAGAGGGATTAGTGACTATTTGAAAAGATTCTTGCTCTTTTTTTGTTTGTGGCTTCAGTGATACATAGTGTTTTTACAGATTTACTCATGCATTTCTGTCATTTTAACAGAAGGGATTCTGTCACCTAATGGAAAACAAAAAGCTGCAGATGACCCAATGAGATGTAATCTCTGTCTTCTGCAACAAAATAATTTACATTGGTTTCCATTCCAAACATGCATACTGAAGCAATATCATTCCAGTGGCTTATGTCAAGTACCCACTATACTTCTGTCTAGATTTCTGTAGTCCCAGTCTACCTCTAGCTATCAGTAGAAGACATTTGTGGAGGAAAAATGTCAATGCTTCTACCTGGTTCATAAAAAAGACTCTGCTTAAGTGCCATTTTGCAGCTAGACGTGGACACATTTTCTGGGCTGCAGGGATAGTTACTCAATGAAAATACATGAGGGATTTGACTTATGTCTATTAAGAAAAAAAATGCCAACTGACCCGCAAACATATTTTGACATTGTTTCAGTAAGAAACCAAACCAGTAACTATTTAGGAGTTTCTTTTCTTCTTTACACATAAAAAAGGTACAAAACACTCTAACATCTTTCCAGGGCAAAGAGACCCTCTTTTAGAGTCTGAGCAGATGAGAAGGGTTTTCTTGTTTCCCTTTGTTCAAACGCTCAAGTTACAGTTGGCATTTGACCTGAGAATGCAGGAAGAAGCAGTGTCGGGGATTAAGATTTATATGCTTCATTCATTCATACCATCATGAACCTTGTTTTATTTTCTACTAACATAGTAAACATTTCTTTTTCTTTGTTATTATTTTATTTTGATTAGTGTTATAGAGAAATATGAATGTATGTCCTTAGATTTGATCTTGTATGGGGGTGGGGGAAATGGCGCCATTTCCAAATCCAGGGAGTTCAAATGTGTTTAACCCAGCAAAGGAATAGCCCCATATAAAATTATGAGGCTCAACAGCAGTAGTGTAAATTTGTAAGTACTCTGAATAAAGTGCTGTTAGGCATGAGATAATGTAAAGAGATGACATTGCCAAGAACTATTTATGAGGAGCTTAATTTTTTCACTCTGATAATTCTTGACCAATAATTACCAGCCTCTAATTATCTATTTTAGTTAGAAAGAAATCTCGATCACTATGGAGGTTGGCATTGCAACTAGCGTATAAATCCCCAAAGAGGTAAATGTGTTCCAAACAGCCACAAACAACTGTCTCATGAAACATAGTGAGCAAATTGCGAGCTGCTGGTGGAGCACAACCAAGCAGCACATTTACCATCGAGGGCTGATCGGCCTGACAGAAAAATGATAAAAAGGAAGAAAAATGCCATCATCTTGGTAGTTCACCGCTACTAACGTGGATTATGGACAGTGAGTGGTGCTGAAGTGGAAATAGCCACTTCTCCCTCACTCCACCAGAAGTTCTGAGTAGGGCTGGCAGAAGGAAAGGGAAAAAGCAGATTTGGATACAAGCCATTAACTCCAGAATATATTTGGGACATAATTTTTTCAAAGTGGTCTTAATGCTGTTTCATTACATCTTCCCTTTCATTTGGGTGTATAGGGTTTTTGTTTGTTTTTGTTTTTTGTAATTCCAGTTGTGTCAGTTATGAGAGGGAAACCAGTTGTATGAAGAGAATAGGAAAAGCAAGAAATATAGGTTAAGGAATTCCTGGGATACTTAATGGTGGGGTTTATAGTATCTTCTGTGATCTAATGTATCCACCAGAGAAGGAATATTGGAAATGATGATATCTGTCTATCTAATCTATCTTTTTATCAGTAAAGACATAAAGATAGATATCTTTATATATCTATATATAATCTATCTTTAGTAGTAACTATATAGATGTCTTTATATAGGTAGTGTAGATATAGATACGTCAATAAAGGTATAGGTATTGTTATTAATATACACATATATCTATATGTATTACAGGGATACAGAGAGAGATGATATCTTTTATGTGTCACTTTGATATGAACGTGTTTGGATAGATGGTAACAATCTTCAGACTAAAACTGTATCAGGTCTTCTATTTATCAAATGGAGAGGAACATACGATATGCATTATGTCACCTGCCACCAGTGATATCAACACAATAGAAATGCCTACATCAGTTTGTTGCAAAGAGGTAAAATTTTAGCCTGTTCTTCACCATGTGATTTTGATATATTCTGAAATCCTATTACTTAGATCACACATGGTATTATGTTCCTCTCATGTGTTATGTGGATGAAATAGCAGAAGTAACTAATCTTCATTACACCTTTGTGACCTTAGGTATCATTGCTTTAACTGTAAACAGTTTAACTCTTCTTTCCTTTAGGATAGACTAAAACCAACATTGTGAAATCTGTGGTGGTTTTGGAACTTTATGTCTTAAGGGAGGAAAAAAATCCAAAGATATGGATCTGTTCCTAGGAAGATGACAAGCTACCAATTCCCTTTTGTCTCTGTTATTAAACATTAAAAAAAAAAAGAATGGAAATTAACCCTGGAAGGGGGGAGGGGGCATGGAGATAAGAGGTAGGTAGAAGTATTCTATTCTCAGAGGCTCTGGGAAGTTATTATCAGTCTTTGGAGTCTTATGTTTACTTACATTTAGCCTCAATGAGAGAGGTCTGTCAAATCTTAAAAAGCAAGCGTAGTCACATTGTTTAGAATACTGAGGCATGATTAGTGTTTGGTGTTAAATATGATGAAATACTGGTTTATTTCGTCAAGAGTTGGATTTTTAAAAAGATGAAATCTGCACTGTTTAATGCTAACAGAAAGCTACCCTCATGTGGGCAATGCTGGCTTATTTGAAAAGCCCATAAAGGGTTTCTACATGGACCATACAAAAGGGATACTTTCTCTTTAATAGCCATCTGTACAGGAGAGATGAGAAGTGGGCCAGGTCATCTCTCCTCAGCTGTCATGATATTAACGTAGGTAATGGAGCAAGCTCTGTGTTCTGCTGGGTGTTGTTTTTCATAGATGTTCATCGATTTACACAGATAATTCTATTTATTTCTTAGAGTTGGTCCAAGTGAACCAGGCAGAATAACAAACACCAAAGCATTTCAAATGACTTTATCTTTGTTTATAATGTAACTTTTGTCTAAAAAAAATGGTGTCACACCTACTGTGCAGATGGCTGCATGATTTGTAAACCAGCCAAAACATTTAAACAAATGTGTGATCTGGGGATAGATTAAATAAAGGATAAAATGGAGTGTGGACCACAAATTCTAATAATCAGATGATTTTAAGTTGTGTGTAGTGTGGAGAGATGGTAACAGTGATAGTAGGGAAAGCTTGCCAATGACAGCAAGGTGCCTTACAGATCTCAGGATGGAGTCTGTGGCCTAGTAGGCCTCAGTTTGAGAGCCGCACATTTGCTGTACAGCTGGCGGCTCTGTATGGGGACATCAGATAAAACTTATGTAAAATGAAGTGTTATTGCTTAGTATGAAATTGTTCAGAGAGGGAATATGCAGACAGTAACTGAAAACAGAATTCATGGTACCAATGAAGCAGACTGTAAATATGAAGAGGGTTTAATTATCTGCACAATTTAACAAAAATTCAAGATGTATTCTGAAAGGGCATCTGCAGCTGTAAACATACCCGAGCAGCGCTGTTCACCAGACTTAAAAGTCCCATTCTGGTTTCTTGTAAGAATCCCCTCTATTCCCATCACTCCTGAAAGCACGTGCTCCAAAGGAACAGACTGTTTTGTCCTCTGTCTCTTATCATGGAGCAGATTGACCTTTCAAGAGGTCAAGCCAGATGCATGTGTTCCTTCTTCTTTAGCTCTTTAAGAAAATTTGTCCTGATGTATTTCAGGCAAGTCCTATGGAGTTAAAGAGAAACCAGGTTGCTTATCCAGCTAAGATCCTTTTTTGTGTGGGTGTTTTGGATCTGTCCTTTTCAGCTCTGATGGGCAAAGATAAAATAAAGCAAAGGGTTAGCATTGACTCTATGTTAAAAGCCCTCAGCAAAGACTCTTAGACATTCCTTCTATTTTAATGTCCTTTAAGGTTGTGGACTCTGGCCAAGTCCATGTTCAAAGATTCCATTTCTTACTCATTGATTTTAGGCCAGTTCTTTTGTGTCTGTCTCAGATTAATGTGGTTGCTATTCAGTTCTGTTGAATGCCAGCAGACTCACCTCGGCACTGTAAGAAGTGCCTGGGAAGAAGTGTGTCTACCATAAGGATCACAATTGATGACATGTGACATAGGGCTCTATAAAGATGAGGACTGAGTGGGTGATCGCGTTCTCACCTTGAACTTCATGCAGAATGTGTGCTAAGTGTGTCAGCTGCTCAAACACATGTTTGATGTGCTTGTTATCATATCTGAATATCTAGTGCATGTTTGGAGCCTTGGAAGAGGAAACCATGAGATTTTTTTAAGCAGTCAAATGTCTATCTCCTCCTAGACTCTGTTTCCCCAGGTCTAGTTTACAGACACTAAAGAAAATCCCTCTGGTGACCTTCCCCCACACTTTCTCTCCACCCCCCCACCCCCACCCCCGGTTAATTCCTGGTTTCAGTGCCATCAGCAGCAGAGTACAAAACAAAAGAAGGCAATATGGAGAGTGGGTGTGGAACTTCAGCTGCTCATATTGTTGCATTTGGTGAGCTGACGGGGTTTCGTAGGTCACCTTTAGAATTATGCCTATGACAGCAGTAGCTACCTGCCAAGATTGCAAGGTATCTCACAGCTCTCAGGATGGCGCCTGTGGCCCGGTAGGCCTCAGTTGGAGGGGTACACATTTGCTGTACAGCTGGCAGCACTGTATGGGGCAGCAGTGTGGGCTGTTAGGGAGCTGGAAAGGAGACAAGCATGAAATTTCTTCTAACCCCAACTCTGTTTTTCTGTACTGTTGGCTGCTTCTCAGTTCCTTGACAAAAAAACCAATCAGGCACCCTTTAATCCGCCTGTGATTACCAGTGGTATAAAAAGAGAAGCATAATGAGGAAAAATGCCTCGTTTTGTTGCCTTCAAAAGCCAACAAATTGGAGTTAACTTGACAGGAAGTGGCTTAATAATTAGATTATTTATTTATTCCTGACACATATCCCCCTGTTACTAGTCTCAGGAGACCCTGTAGATGGTACGATTTTCAAGCTGCCATTACTTCGCTGTCTTCTGTGAACAAAGAAGCTACTGTCTATCAGTCAATTAAATTCACTCTTTAAGCAGGGGCTGAGAAGTCCTCATTGGAGAGAGCCCTGGGACACTGTGGCTGATGATTCCTTTCTCTGTACTGTACATCACACTCTCAACTACAGTCCCCACAGAGATGGAATAAAGTCATGCATTAAAATATCACTTGTTGATTTGTTTGCTAATGAAGAGCCATTGAAATGTTTGTGTATTTCTATGGCAAAATTGTTGATAAAAAGGACTACTGGCTTGCATATCTTAGTTCATCTGCTCTGAGTGCTTATTTAAGAATTACTAAAATTAAAGTCAACAAACAACAGAATAAAAAACCCACAGATGGATAATAGGAGTTTACTTGTTATTTCCATCAAATTAAATGAAACAGGGCTGGGAAGAAAAAAATAACAACAACCACCAGAGGAATAGTAGCATCTCAGCCCTAGCTTTGGCATTGCCATTGTCCTAACAACACTTTTTAAAAAAAAATAATAATAACGTAAGCCATTTAGGGTTATTTCAAACCCGTACTGTTTTAATGGAAGGATTTTTAAAAATAATTTTGTTTAGAGATATAGCTTACACATGTCTGATAACTTGACTTGCTTGCCCTTTAAGAATGTATGTTGTTTGTGTAAATCATTATCTTTTTACAAGTGTTCAGACTCCAGACATTTAAAGAAGTTTTCAGTATAGCATAGTGCTGCTTTTTTTTTTCAGTATATAGAAAATGAGTATTCTCTGTAAATCAGAGAATGAGAGTGCACAACCATATGAAGGCTGTGGAGAGTTGACTCTTCCCTTACCAGACACCCACTTTCTAATATTTTCCCCTTTCTTGATGTACCACCCTTTCTTGTGGCTTTTCAGATGTTCAAGTTCATCATTCACCTACTCATTCATTCATTCTTTCAACAAATATTTATTGAGTGCCTACTGTTTGTACTATGTATTAGGCTTCCTTGGGCTTCCCTTCAAATATAGAAATTCCCTAAAGTCAAATCCTTTATTTGTAGAGCTCTTTATATGTAGAGCTCTTTATAGACCTTAAAACACTGTACAAATGTGAGCTATATGACTGTCATTACTATTATTGTCATACAATAGTTCAAATGACTGATTAATTGCTATTGCATTTTAAGACATTATCCAGTTGTCAGGTTACATAGGTACAGCCCAATCTGTATACAAGAGAACTCGGGTAATGTTAGGACAGTTCTGTGATAAAATATAGAACCACAGCATGGGCATTTACATGGACAGATTCTGAATTTAAATGAAAGCCATGGAACTCTAAAAGGTATCTTCCCTTGACTGCATCCCTATCCCTAGACTTTTCAAAGGGCAATCAGTGTTGGATTTCTTACTTCTATAAACCTGACAACAGGCCAAAGTGAATTACTTGGGGCCAGCATCACATTGGTGTGTTTCTCATTCCTATCCTGTTATTCCAAGTCATTTTGTTAGAAAAAGCTTAGATACTCGGAGGTGTTCTATAATAGAAAATGAATTTGAAACTCTTTCATTAATTGGTGATTAATACATTTCAGGATTAGTTTAAGCAAGGCCCTACCTCCTGCCCAGTCAAGTATGTTCTGGTTAATATCCAATTATCTGCACCTTCGTAGTTATTATGTCTTAATATTTCGGATATGATAACCAGAAACTTGAGAGTAATGCTAATGAGGAGCATAGAGCAGGAATTAACCAATGACATACTCAGTGATCCTTGGTGAGAAAAGAATCTCCCCTTCTCCTTAACACACTGGTGCCATGGCTTCTGTGCACTGGATAAAAAGTAGGACTTTGAACTCTAACAGATAAAAATTGGTAAATGGATCTTTTTCTTCTGTTAAATGATGTTTGGGTCAGTTAGTATTGGTATAGTCGAGCATAAACCTTGTTTCCCTTCATTGTTGGGGAAGTAAGAGGAGGATAAAGAGAATTGCTCCCTGTTTTCCAATAATGCAAGTGGTTATCTGGTTTCTTTTTTTTTATCTCTATTTGAAAATCAACAATAGTATTATTGAGATTTCTTGTTTTAGCTTACAAGAAACTGCCTCCTTCCCATCTTCTTTCCTTTCTCTCCCCCCTTCTCTCCCCCTCCCCCTGCACACACCATACATACATACCACACCTTTATTTCAATTTCTTACAGGTTGTTTGAATTTTGAAGAATCCGAATTGAAGGTGGCCTCTTTAACTGGGCTCTTAAGGCAGTGCCTGCTCTGGGTAGGTGTGTGCTGCTTGCTGCAAACCATGTAGCTTTAAATAGTATGCCTTGTACATTACCCCCTTTCTATGCTGTATTGTAATGAAGCCACATCAGTAAATTGCAGTGAAGGGTGATTGTTGCACAGGGATGACTACTACACCTTGGGGTCCATTTGCACCAGATTATTGTTTTTATTGTTATTATTACTTCCCATCTTCTTCACTCTCTTGCTGCCGAACTTGCTTCTGGCCACCAGTGCTGCCCAGAGGGGATCTTTAGGAACATTGTGGACCTCATTTTTCCTCTTAGGTACGCACCAATCACAGTTCAATTCCAAACCCAGGTATCCTGGGCGGCTTTTTATTGATGCCACTTCGGTTTGTTGACGGGGAGCGTGGTGTTCCTCATCATCAGCTTCTTAAAAGAATGAATTCGCTGTGAGCAAAAAGGGGCAGGCCTCTCTTCCCAAATATTTCTGCATGGGAGACACTCTAAACTGAGAACAGAAATGATCACGTGTTGTCCTCTCCTTTCTCCGTGCCCCCCTCATATTCAGTAATTCATAAAAGGGAATATCAGTGGGATTACTGCTTTAAAAACATGTTTCTGTCTTCAGCTCTTTCTTAGATTTCTTCCATGCGTACATTAATGTTACCTTTCAGACACAGATAAAGGCATTGTGGTTATTGCATATGTTTTAGTGGCTTTCCATGTTTACCTGCAAAAGAGCCGATTTCCCTTCCCCTTAACCACCGCTTTAATCCAATAACTAGTTGGGAAGCCATATATGTTTAATATCAGAATCCTCTGCCCCAATTTAATATTGTCATCAAGATTTCCTTTGAGCCTACGGATGTTTGTACGTGAGTTTTTCTTAAATGTTAATCTCTTTTTTGGTCATCATTTTGGGGCCCATGTCCATTTGTGTTTTTTTTTCCAGATTGTTATATAGTTGTGTTTTTTTTTTAATACGAAGCTACTGTGCAGCATTCAAACAGAAATCTAGAATTAGAACTGACACACCTTCAATTGAACTATCAAGTCTTTTAAAACTGCTTGGCCAGTGACGCCAGTCCCACACTATTCGGCTGTACACGCTTCCGATTGTGGGCCAAAGAGCATTGATTTTTAGCTGTCATTTCTAGTGCATGTACTGTAGAATTGAAATTTAAACCTTAATCCACTCTGTAATGCAATTAATTTTTAATGTGCAGTAATACTAATTGAAATAGCCTGAATTTAGTAAGTCACCACAAGACATTTTCAGAAGCAAGGGTCTCCACTGAGAACTGAGGGGGACAGATGATCATTGTTGCAGTGTTTACAGAATAAATGCTTGCTCTACAGGCCATCCAGTGGAAAGAAATCTTTCTTTAAATTAGGCTGTATCGTGATGTCTCTTTGTGGATTGAAACGTCTTTTCAGTGAGGTTCTACTGCCCATCCTTGGCGTGAATTATTATGATTCCCTGCTTAAGGGAGGTAATCAGTTTAACAGAAGAATTTTGTTGTGATGTGCAAAGAAGAAAATATATAAACATACACACCTATCTACATCCATGTAGATTCTATACATACACATAAGTCTGTGAATGGATATAAATTGAGCCAGTTTTCAACAGTGTTAAGGTCAGGTGCAACAGTCTAAACATGCAGTGAATGGTTTCATTAGGAACTATGTACTTGATGGTTTATACTTCGTTGTGGGGTGGGCCTTACCAAATAGTCATATTTCAGTGAATTTAAATTCCTGTGAACTATGCATACACCTCGCTTGCTTTGTAATATTATCTTTTATTTCAGAGCTGGGTTTTTTTTTTCATTTTTTTTTTCAAAATGGCCTTTTGAATGTTTGGAGGGTTTTTTCCCCCTAACCACAGTAAAGCAAATTTTGTACCATAAAACCACATAGGTTTTCAGTCATTTCTCTACTAAAAAGGTTCTCTAACCACATTTATCTGCTAGTAAATGAGTACTTTTTAAAATGCATCAGTTCTGCTGATGAATGAGCTTGTAGAGTGTTCAAAACGAGCACCAGCATTAAGTGAAAAAAAAATGGCAAGCACTGTATATCATGCTTTCACGGCTTTCACATTATAGTATTTAATAAGCTGATAGTGCTGTTAAATATTTAGCAAAGGCTCCCTCAAAACCCTGCCGTAGATTCAAATGGGATTTTAAGACATTTTTTTTTTTGCAGCACATAAGTAAAAATGATGTTGGATTACTTAGAACAGTTGTAGCGTGTCATATTTTCTAAATGAAGTGTGGGGAACGCGGCACAAATGAGTTCAGCAGATTTTACACCCACAAAACACCTAAATCAATTCCTGTTTTTAGGTTCAGACTGGTTCTTGTGTTGTCACTGCTTTGTCAAAGGGCCAGGGGGGATTATTTGCACAGCCTACTAAAATGGCATCATGGTATGTAAAGGGGGAAATAAGAAGACATATTTTGATGTTTTAAGCTCTCAGCATCAAAATGACTTTAAAATAGAATTGCTTTCCCCCTTTGGTGGGTGAGAGTATGGGGTGGGTCATGTTGAGAGTGGATAGAAATCAGTTTATAACCTGTTCAGGGGTTGACATCTTAAATCAAATTGTGATGGAGTTCTTTACATTTCTTGTACATTTATTGCACATATAATATGATAGGCATTGCCAATGTTCGGTCAAGATTAAGGGCTACCAGCTACTTATTTGATAAAACAGTATCCATGGTTGGCATATGGTAGGTACTTAATAAATGTCTTTTACATAAATTCATTCATTGTTTATATATTTTATAATAGTCAATCCTTAATACTTTTGTATAATAATAGGTATCAGCTTAAACAACAACATTCTTTTCTAAATAAAATCAAATATTCATGTCTAAGAGCTATAGGTAAAAGTATTACCAGGAAATAGGATTTTAATATCATTCCTGCCATCATATTTTTGGTTTGGGATTGACATTTAAACTTCTCAACAATTAATATTACTTTTAGTTTTGAAAGTGTAAAGATAAAAGCCAATGGTTTTGTTCAGATTTATATGTAGCACATTTTTTTCCTGTAAGAGACTATTTGTTAGCATCTAATTTTCATTCTGTTTTATATGCAGCCAGTGACCACAGCTTCCCTTCAAACTGCACAGAGACACATCTCATCTGCAAAACAGGGCTTACTGATCTTATTTACTATTTGTATTCTGGTAAGAAGAGAAAGTAGGATTTATTATGATTGGGGGAAAAATACATATTGCTTTGAGTTTGTGTGTCTCTGTACCATATATCCATACACACGTGGAGAATTTAATATGAAAGAATGCATAAGAGAGACATGTGGCATGATGTGTGTGTCTGTTCAGTGAAAGAGAGAGGAAAGGAGAAAGGGAGAGCAGTATAGAGAGGTATGGTATAGGCAGAGGTGTATTTAATATGCATAGCTTGATGTATGTTGACCTCAGGTTACAAGAGTAGAAAATCCCATTTTCCAGCTTGTTTCAAATGTAGTAAAAATGCTGCTTCAGTTGCTTTATGCTACTCACATTGGGAAAGGTGCTTATACTGTGATAATTATCATCAAGGAATATTAATGCGTTCAGCATTTGTAACCCAAAAACTCATTATAGCTTAAGCTGTGCATCATCTGTGAAGAGAGAACTTTGCCAGAATTCACTCTTCACAGGGGTTGCCTCCCGCTTGCGGTGGAGTGGTCAGAGTATTGTAAGAGGTCACTTAGGCTATTTTTGAAAGCTGAAGTTTTGCAATTTTTGAATCACTACCTTCTGTCTAAATAGCTTATCGTTCTTGCCTCAAAATGTGCTCCTTTTAATGGAATGCATGATGAAGTGCAAAAAAATAAAAGATAACTGTGCATTATTATGGAGAGTGTAAGACGGTTGGCCCAGGAATCCCATATCAAGATAATAACAGTTTCAGGGTCTTTTCTCCTGTCATTGAGCAATAGGTTTCATATGCACAACTTTCAGTAATGTAGATGCCCTTGGGTTTCAGATGGAAGCACCCCTACAGGGAATCCACTCCACAGCCCTTTGGCTAGAAATGGTTTCAATAAGACTTCAGAGCCCATTTTCCTTTGTCACTATTAATTTCCAATATCCATTGTGTGCAATCAGGTGAGCACAAGCTAGTCCTGCGACAATGCACCAAACAATAACCATCTAATAGATAAACATTTGTTTAATTTTAAAAGTCTTCCTAATTTGTAATGTTGGGGATAGTACCAGTATTTTACAACATTTCTGGGTAGGTTAAAATTGAGTAGTTTAATGGGACAGACAGAGCTGATTGGTTAGTTCTGCAGTCAATTAAGTTGACTTCCAAAAGAATATTGTGCCTTTATCCATGGTAATCCGAATAATAGTTGAAAATAGTGCATGTGTATGTGGGGGTTTGTGTGTCTATGTTGTTTTTCTGTGATTAAATCATACCAATTTTTTCTCTCTGATCCATTGCTTGTCATCTCCCATAAGTAATATTTCTGTGTGGTGTATGTTATAGCTTGCGTTATGCTTGCCAGAGAACACTAATACTCTGTTCTATCAGGCTCTTTTGCTTTGGAGCACCGCTGAGTGTCTGAGGTCAAATTGTGAACCTGGCCTTGCTCCTGAGAGGACTAGAAAAATCTGTTTCATAACTTCCTGCAGACCTAAGAGAGAAGAGTCAGAAGAAAAAACACGAAACCTACAGGCCCAGTTTAGATCAGCTGTGAGCTTGGGATTCATTGAACAGGAACACTTACTGTTACTCCAGGTTTCTTACCATGAGGGGTCACTGGTGGTGATACAAGCTCAGTAATGACAGAGGGCTTCAGGGGATCAGGTAATCATTCAAATAGCCCAATAGCCCAATAGACAAAGACACGCGAGCATCTGAAGTTGATAAACTGGAGTAAAGTTGAAGAAACAGGAACTTACTTGATTGTTAAAATCACTTACAGGAAAGAATAAGGATAGAAAGAATGAGCATCATGAATTTGGTGAGGATATTGCAGGCTTGTTCCACTGAAAGCAATTTGTTTCTCTAATGGGACACAGCCTTTATTTTATGCAGCAGAGCACTAATGCTGCAAAATGGATGGATGTCCTGAACCAGAGACAGATTCTCAATAGTTTTGAGCTGGAATACTGACAGAATGGTTTGGGAGATACAGTGGTGGCACATCCTCCGTGTGGAGGTAAACTTAATAATCTTTATGAATTTTGAGTAACTCATAACTCCACTCCTCTGCCAAAGAAACATTATGAAAAGATTGCTTTTAAATCCTTCTGCTGTTCTCCGTACTTGTGATAGATGCCCTCCTCTTTACCTTGAGGCGTTGGAAATGAATGTGTGTTTTTGGAGAGAGATAAGAATGTAGACTTTAGAAGGAGCAAATTGCATTTTCATGTTTAAGTTCACTATTTGCACTTGATATGGCAAAATCCAAATGTGAAGGATTGCTTTTGACATTATTTCTGTGTCTTCTCTATTCTAAGACCTCTCTGCCTTATTATGCTAAAATGGACCATCACATGTGATCAGTGTGATGCTGAATGCCTGGAAATAATGCAAGATTGCCACCTATGACCAAGCTGTAGTCAGATTCCTATACCTTCCTCAGTTCTGATTCATTCAGAAAGAAGGAAACATATTTGGAGTGGGGAAGACCCCCTCCCCCAACATAATCATCCCATTTTTTCTTATTTCCTTACCAAAAAAAAGAGTATTTTAGTTTTTATTTCTCATTGAGATTATATTCTTTCTCCCTGCCATGTGTGTATATATGTATATATACGTGCATTTTATATATTTTATATATATATACATATATATAATCTTACAAATAAACATGGATCAAAGTAATTATCGATTAAAATTTAAAATTCATGATTTCCTTTAAAACTTTATCTAAATAATTTCTGAACTCTAATCTAGATTCTTTCCAACCATAGGCTTTGTCATTTGTCTTTTTTTTTTTTTGAGAGCCTTTAAAAGAAAAGAAAGCATTGTAAATCTTTTCCTCTGGCAGGGTGGGTGTGGCGCGGAGGGCTGTTTATTATATATGTGATTCTTCCATCAGTCACCATCCATTCCCATCAAAGAATAATACAGACAGAATATCAGTAAAATGAAATCCAAGGCATTTATATTGTATCCTGATGTTTGAAAAAGAGATATTGGAAGAAGACATTCCTTGGCTTGTCTCCCTTCTTACATGTAATTGCTGCTTCATTAGGACTTGGGAGAGTTTCCTGTGGTTTAATTTAATCAAATGGTTCAGAATGACAAGTGTGTACACTTTGAGTTCCGTAAGTTCAGAATTTGAAACAAGATTTGCCTCCAACCTTTAAATACAAATTTTAAAAAGCTCATTTTTAAAATGCTGAGTTAGATTAGGTCATTCTTAACACTTAATGGTTGCAGATTAGTACAAGGCCACATATTCAGTGAATTAGCAAGAATCATAAAAAGAATGTAACTATTGTTTACCTATATGTGAAGCCTGTTTGTCCTATTTGTGTGTGCATCTATATTTTTGAATGCAGTATTTAAAAATATTTTGAGATCATAGAATCATAGGTTTAGAGTTTAAAAGAGTTTTTAGAGATTGTCTAGTCCAACTTTCTACCAGTCGAGAAACAGGGATCCATAGAAGTAGTGACTTGGCCAGGTTCACAGAACTAGTAAATAGCAGTCCTAAGATTTGGATTTAGTTTCTTTGAGTCCAAATTCCACAGTCTTTCCACTGTAGTATGCTCAATGTTTGACTTTTTATTTTCAATTATTAGTTTAGTTTTTTTAATAATAACACTTGAAGATGTTGTCATCCAGTCAACAAAAATTAATTAATTAAAATTTTTAATTTTGGAGGAATAGTGAGTCTATCTTTTTTTTAATCCTTTAAGTTAAAACATCTATTCTTCTCCTGAATATTCTTGGTGCAGATTATTTGAAACTTTAGGAATGGGTTTTACTGATTTAAGATGCTATCGATCTTCTGGGGAGGGGGAAAAGTCCTTATTTAATAGCAGAATTTAGTACAAACAGCATGAAGTGAATGCCTAAGGACATGAGAAGGATCATGGAATCATAAAATTTAAAGCTAGAAGGAAGCTTAGAAACCTAGGTTAAATCCCCTCATTTTGCCTCTGAATAAACAAAGGCTAAGGAAATAGTGGCACACAGGCAGTACTAACAGGATTGGAAGGATTTGAACTCATTTCTTCTGACTCCGTGTGTAATCATTGTTATAAGATCTAGAGCTGAAAGGAAACTTTGAGATCGTCTTGTCTGAGCACTCATTTTACCATTGGAGAAATAGCTGAGGCCTAAACAGTGAAATCACTTCCTCAAGGTCACACAGGTAGAAGTAAGTAGCAGAGCAGGAATTCTGACCCATATTCTCTGACTCCAGGGCTCTGTGAGTGGAAGAGTTTCCATCAACATGACCAGGAATGTGCAGTAGAAGCAAGGACCTCATATTTCCTAAATAGCAAATTGTTGTGTTCTTATCTTTTTGAAAGGCCAGCTAATAGGGTTAAAAGACACCAGGATTGCCCTGAATGATGTTTGGAACACAAAATTAAGCACCCTGTAGGTATTTGAA
>NW_027555847.1:500120357-500127857 GCF_003287225.1 Phascolarctos cinereus
CTCTTGCCAGAGCCACTTCATTGGCTCTAGCATATCCCTGCTTCTAGCTCTGAATCCTGTGATAAAACACATCTGTCATTCAGTGAGACTCCTATCTCCAGTGGTCCCCATAGAGTTCAGTGGGATTGCTGGTAGGAAAGGAAAGATAGAGTATTTGTTGTAAATGGGGAAATGAGAGATGGAGATTAAAAAAGATTTGACATTAAAAAACCAAAACCTCCCAAAATCTACTCATACCAATCAGGCTACCAATTTTTGGTTTTGGTTTTTTTTTTTTTTTGACTTTTCAGCATTTTGAATATTGAAAAACTAAAATTTATCAGAATCTGAAACAATTTTCTAAGTTTTAACCTGAGTAAACTTTGGAAGAATTATATGTCACTTAAAGATCTCTTCTATCTCCCCACTTTTCTATCCCTCAGATCACCTTGAAAATGTCTTGAATTCCTACTAATGTGTTTGTATATAGTGATTTTTTTTAGTTCACTGAAAGGAATTATAATAGTGCTGTATCATCTAATTTCATTCGCTCTTACTACTGGACCTTGGTCATGTTAATGTGGTAAGTATTTTAGGAAAAATGAGAAGACTTGTAAGTACTTAACATTTTATTGAAATTTAATTGAATAGTTAAGGGGTGATTAAAAATCTGAAATTAACACTCTTTAGAAATTAATGACAGTCATTAAGATGTAATGGGGCTGCTCACCAACAGTGCTCAGAAAGGTTGGGGGATTTAAATTTGCATGGGGGTCAGAGCAGTGAAAGATGTTGTTTATAGTCTCTTGAGCCTTGACAGCAATTTTGGAGTTGGAACAAAAGTGATTTTTTTTGTTGTTGCCAGGATTACTGTAGATACAGTAACAGTGAGTTTCCTTGGGTAAGTATGTGTCCGCAAAGGTAGAGAGACAACTTTAACTGTGCACTGGGCTGCTCCTAGCAGCAGAGTAAGCAGTCCCTTCTTAGTGCATCCAAAGGCAAGCTTCCCCAAGCTAACGACTCTCACTCCCCCATTTGCCCTCTCAAAATAAGCAGTAGTTCATTATTTATACTAGCTTGAATCCTGGGTCCCCTTATGAGTAGAGACTAATGTTCATGCAAAATGGAATGATATGATGTGTACGGATTTCTTTTATATGAATTTCCACTCTTTGGGGACAGCAAATCCTTGATTACGGCCACCTGACCAGGGTGGAGAATTGTAAAAAGGCAAGAATGTTATTTGCTGACCCATCTCCCATCCAGTAGTTTCAGTGTTCTCTGTGGAGAGAAATTGGCATAGAAGTACATCGATTCCAGAAGTTATCTGATGATGCTTAAAAAAATAATTGTTGCTCTCTCCTTGCTGTGCATTTCTGAAATTCTTGAAAGGTATAATGTAGATAGGCTATCCTAATCACACTGGGAAGTTACTGATGTAGCATTTCACAGCAGTCAGGCTGAAATGGTCATTTCTGAGACTCAAGAATAAGTATAAAGGTTAAATATGATATTAGCATGTGAAGGTTAAACATGATATTAGTTATCTTCATTATTTCTGGTCGTATACTTTTTGGTGAATAGAATGAGAGTAATGAATCTATGTAAACTTTGGGTAATTATATTAAGTAGCACTGTAAGAAGTTGGAGAATGGAAATTTATTAAAATAGGTTAGTTTAGCCGCATGAGAGAGAAAAGATTTTCTAAAGTTCACAGTGCTACCATTTATAAGAGATATGTCTATTTTCTCTTAAATATAAACTCATTTCTCTTTAGTGCTGTTTCATAATGTTCCTCGAAGTTTCATCCATTCTTTCTTTTATATTCATATATTATTGTCCCCAATAGATTGATTATAAGCTCCTTGAATACAGGAGAAGGAATCTCTGTCTTTTTATAAACAGCACCAAGCACATAGTAACTGCTTAATAAGTGATGATTGATTTGATTTATTTCTACCTGCAGCCAAGCTTTGATGTTTCATATTCATGCAGTTAAGCATGATTATCCCAGACTAATGTAGAGTCCTAGTACTATAAAGTCATTCACTGTCGGATATATTATACTGACCCCTTTTGTTCCTAATTCTTACACTCTCTTACACGTATACAAGGAAGACATTGTATTGAGATCACTAGACAGCATGGGAAGGCAATGGTGAAAGTCTGCTCGATGTTGGGAGGCAGCCTTGGGACTGCCTAGGTGCATATATGGTGAAAGAAAGATGTCTACTTTGCAAGGATTATGCACAGTGCAGATAATATGGAAAAATAATCTGAAGTCAGTTGTATGTTAGGCTTCATGGGGGAATCATGAAAAGTACACCTCTCCCTGATTTACCTGTGGCTTATTAGTAGTAGTTTTGTTAGCATAGACCCATAGATTGCAGGCAGGCCTGAAAAAAAAATATGCTTTACGAAGTTTCATGGTTTAATTAAAAATGGAAGTTAGGTCTCAAAGCATTACTTTAAGACTGATTCAGATTATATGGCGGGGGAGGGAGGGGACTTGCTATTAAGTTTACAATTTGTACTATATTGCATCTGGCAATTTTTAAACAAAACATTTTGTTTAAAAAGCAATGTTGTCAGCTGAGGATATATTTTTAAATTCTTCCTGCAAAAACAGTTACCTAGGAAGTTTACAGCAAGGGCATTTATCAGAGGCATTGTAGAGTTTCCATTCATTGGATTCTTGAGTCACACAGCTTAAAAAATGTACACTTCCATTGGTAGCAAATTTTAAACACCAGGACTGTAAAATAGATACCAGAAACTTCTATTATTGGAAAATGTGGTCCATATAAACCTATGACCCAACAAGTGTAAATGTGACCTTAGAGAAGATCAGTATGTAATGAGAATAGGCATTCTCAGCTCAGACATTCAACTAGAAGAAGTGATGTTTGAAGTTTTGTTCTGGCAGATACTCTACTCTATCTTACTGTCTTCAAAATATATTTTCGTAATGTCTAGCATCATAGTGCCCAGATGTTTATGTGCCCAAAATGTGCTTTAAGAATGCAATCTGAAAATTTATAAGCCAGTTTAGCTCAAGGGAAAGAAAAGCTAAGTGGGGATTTAATAAAAAGGGATAATATTCCTAAAAGGAAATCACCCTGATGCCAGTAAGCTATTTGAAATAGAAACTAATTTGAAAACCTAGAGGTCATGACTGAATCTGAGGGCTGGACTATAGCGCATAAGTAATTTGAAGTGAAGTTTCTTCAAACATGGTGACTTGGATGTAGAGCAGCTTGCCAAAATCAGCAGAGGAAATAAGCTCAGGGAGTTGGATACATCTTTGGAAAAGGAGGGAATCCTGGGGTGTAGCCACTAACTGTATTTTGGTAAGCTAATTCTAGGAGACATAAGAGATTTACGTGTCTTCGGTTTGGTTCTTGTGAGTTACGAATTTGAGCCTTAATGGATTGTAGGGTTTTTATTCAACCTTTAAAATTTCTAGAATTTCTACATTTAAGTCTTTCAATGTTCATTTTAATAGTGAGGGGAAAAAATTTAACAGCCATTATATTCAAAATGGAAAACTGTAACACAGAAATGTAGATATAGGATTATGAATTTCAACTCAATCATTTTGAAGTACTTAAAAAAGGAACAATAGAAACTATATTTTTTTTAAAGACTGGGAAACAAATTATAGTTTTTACTTCATGCTGAAAGTTTAGGGGTGACAGCTTGACAGTAAATTCCATCAAAATCAAGCCTTGCAGGAATGCCAACATTGTTCTTCATTCATTTTAGCGTTAGGCTTAATTATTTGCTGATTTTAATACCAGTCAGTCATTCTTAGCATCATTGAATTAACTCTGAACCCCATATCAGTAAAGAGCCTTATGGTGCCCCATTTTATTACAACAGTGCAATACAGATTAAAATTGCATCTGTTAAGATTACATTGTATATTTGGATTACAGGAGACAGAAGCATAATATTCTCTTATGAATATAACTGTTGGAAGCAATAACCTGTAACCAATCACATACTTTTTCTCTTGCAAAATCTGAACTAGAAAGGTTTATATCTTAGAAAAGATCATAAATCTGTCACCGCTAATGTAATCTTTACAGTGGCTTTGTAACCAATTAGTGACTAAAGATCATTACTTCTTCTGCTATGACTGTAACCATAACACTTATTTGATATTTCATAACTTTCTTTTGTTCCAACAGCAAATGCATTATAAAGTGTACAACATTAATAAATAGAGGCATAATGAATATGACTAATTGATTTTGGCAGTCAGACACTGGCATACTTTTTATACGATAGGGAATTCACTCAAAGCAGTTTAACTGCTATTGAGTATGTCTTCAATATCATAATGGCTCCTAATGTTGATTTTGTGTGAGGTGAGCAAAGGAACACAAGTGCACACACACACACACACACACACACACACACACACACACACACACACACACACACATATATAAATAGATATACAGTTTAATGCCCAGTTTACTCTCACAGACTATGATATGTTTCCCAAAATGAAAGTGCTATATTTTGAATGATTTGTGAACCTGAGAATTCCATCATGAATATATTTCCTTCACCTATTTACTTATACCAAAGATAGCTTTTATTATACAAGTTGCAAGATGTAAGGGCCTTCTTATTTATTAATTCAGCCATGTGCATATCCACCTGCTTTTTTGTCCTATTTTTTTTGTTCTGGAGTCAGATTATGCCAATCTAGAAGTAACTGATGGAAGTACTTAGAGACAACACAAGCAAATTAAATTGTATATACAAATGCAGAAACATAACCTCAAAGTAGATGTATATTGAGAAATTAATTCATTGAAACTCCAAGGGAGAATTCTGCCTGCGGTTTTCTGAATTGTAGGGCCAATATTACCATTACTACGATAAATGGCCATCTAAACCAATTTTCTATTCTTTTGAAAAGGGACAGGATTGTAAAATACATTAAGGAAATGCTATTTAATATGGGAAAAGATGCAAAAATTGAATGTCACTTGGGTATTAATCCACCAAGTATCATTATGAATAGTTAACAACTGGTGTGTTAAGCTTTGTGATTTGAAAGCAGAGATAGTTTGTACCAACAAACTTATTATTTACTGAGATACGAACTGATTTAGAGGATATAAAGGATGATTGTCATTCAAATGTAATTAAGCATTCATGGCAGCAAAAATTTTTTTATTAAAAATTACTTTCTTCTCTGCAGCGTGGCACCATTAAAGGGAGACATTGTGTTTGACTGCAATTAGGAAAAAAAATGTAATGGAAAGTCAGTCATTTCCAGGCACCATGCAATTGATTTCCCACCAATCAGAATAAGGAATGAGATCCTCTAGGTCTATTATTAAATTATTTATGAGGTCATATTAAATCTGATCATTAGTTCTAGCATTTCAAGTTAGTGGATGCTGTCTAATCATTGTGAGTACAGAATGAACAAGAAAGACAGTATTTTGTGAACAGAGCATTGAATGCCACCTTTGATTGTTGTGATTAAGTGACATACATGTGGGGGGCTTGGTTCCGTTTTGGTTTTATTTTTTTTCTTTTAAAAACAGTTCTGTTTTCCTGCTTTTCTTAGCAAAAATATAATACTTTTCAATGAAATTCTCTCACACTGGACTTTTGCTAAAGCTTTAAGGGAAATAACATTGATTTTAAAATTTGTGCAGTTTTTAAAAATACATCTCTTAACATTCTTTGAGAAGTTGGGACTTTCATGCCAAACTTAGTTTTCTTGGAATCATGAATGCAATTCAACTAGTTGGGTTGTGACACATGTTCAATTTCCCTAGTAATTGCTCTAGTAGAATGGCAAATGATTGCATGATTGTAATCAGACCAGTTGGTGGAATACTATCATGCCTACTGAAGGAAAACAGGGAAGTTTATAGAGATATTAGGTGATTCTGATTCATATTTGGCTCAGTGGCACATGTCTAGAACTGCTCACCTACTTTAGAGTCAGGGAAATCACCTTTTCATGATTTTCATCACTTATAGATAATGAAGGAAAATTTTCACTTTTCAGGAGATTTGTACTTGCTTTGTCTTATAGTTTAATGTGAGCATATGACTTTAGGGAGGGGTACTTACAGGAGATGAGGACATTGATAATCATAATTTAATTTTAGTCCTATTTTGTTGTTGTTGAAAAACACAAGGGTATAGCAGAAAATAGAGCTAGCCTCAGAGTCAAGACAGCTTTGGTTGTAAAATTTGCCTCTGACACAAATTCACCATTTGACCCTAGGCAGGTCAACCTATTGATGTACCACAGAAGAAATATTCTAAGACTATCCACATTGGTAGAGAGTTTTCTTAGGAGATTATTAATAATAATAATGATAATAATACTATACACACACAAATCTTGCTTTTAGGTTTATAGAGCGCTCTGCTTATGTTAGCTCATTTGGCCTTCACAACAACAGTATGGTATAGGTACTATCGTTATCTTCATTTTATAGGTGAGCAAGGTAAGGCATAAAAAGAAGAACAGATCACATAGTCAAGTGTCTGATATACAGAATTTGAACTCAGGTCTTCCTGACTTCAAGTCTCACGTTCTGTACATTGTACCATTTAGCTGCTCAACAGATTAAGTCACAGATCTGGAACAAATTGATATATGTGTTTATATAATCCATTAACAGTGAGATACATAGCAGAGGAGACATAATAAGGACTAGTGATCTAACAAGTAATTGGAATCATGGACCTCTAATGAGTTACAAATCCAAAGATCGAGAATTTAGTGCTAGCCACAGTCCTTACTGACTGTATGACCTTTAGCAAGATACAGCTCTATCTATCACACAGTTTGTGTGTTGATCAAACGAGATATTCAGATTACTCAAATGGACTTGTGACCTCATAGATATAGATACTCTCTCCAATTCCAGTTTGCAACCCTTTCATCCATTGTGGCTTTTGTCCAAATCCTCACAAATGCTTTTGTCAGAAGGTGCCCATTCCATGTGTGAGTTTCTTTCTTTCAACATTTTGAGAATATCAGTGGCATATATGGACTGTCCATGAGTTGTCCTTCCCTCTCCCCATATGAAGTGCCCATCCATCCTCTTTTATTTTCTTACATGTATTTTATTTTGTTCCAACATTTCTGTGATGACATCTTTTTCTTCAAGCCTTCCTCATAATTTTTTGTTTGAAATGTTTTTTTTCCAGCCTGCTCATTATTCCCAAGTGCTTCTCTAGTGTCCTCCAAGTGATACTAATTTTCTTTTCTTTTCTTTTCTTTTTTTTTTTGACTGGGCAATGGGGTTAAGTGACTTGCCCAGGGCCACACAGCTAAGCCTTTAAGTGTTATGTGTCTGAGGCCGGATTTGAACTCAGGTCCTCCTGAATCCAGGACTGGTGCTGTATCCTCTGCACCACCTAGCTACCCCCTAATTTTCAATTCTTAAAAGACTATAGTATTCCATGGGAGATGTTGCAACCCAGGAAATAAGTGAACTACATAAAGTATGTGAAACAACAACAACA